>NW_026094192.1:0-15009 GCF_024586455.1 Bactrocera neohumeralis | reverse complement strand
GACAAATCGGTTCAGCCATTCACGCGTGATGCCGTGACAACGAAAACGGTTTCATTTTTATATATAAGATTATTTCTTATTGTTGTTATTGTTATTTGTTATTTACATACATAAATAACATACTGGTAGTTTGTTTAAATTCAGTGACTTGGATTATGTTAGATTAACATAATCAATAATTTCTCCTGAAATCAACCATAATCACTCTTAATATGCATTGCCAAATTTAACTGGGTTTTTTCATAAGTAGATTTAGACTTAAATTTTTTAGCACTGACCACTTTGCTTTGGTTTTATAAAAAGATGAAATAGTTTTTGATTTTTTTGATCGCTTCATCTTTTGGTTTAGTTTTATTTATTTTTTTAATCTTATTTTTCGACACTTCTTTACACTTGCATAAAACTTTCATTAATGAACCAGCCAAACAAGTGAGATACCTACGCATAACATGTATATGCTCAAAATAACGGTATTTTGTAGTACTACGCCGAATTGCATAGTATGACACTCCAGATTTTGTTGTTGCTTTTTTGTATACATATGTATGCCAATGATCCAAACAGTCGTGTGCAAGCCTCAATACTACTACATTTTTACGTTTGCTGCACAAATACTACTACACGTTTTCGCTGCCAAGTACGCTGAACAAATTTGTATGTTTGTTGTAGAACAACAGCAACAAACGCCGATTCTTTGTCTAGACCTAGCGTACGTGTTCAGTCGCTTTCGTGTTTGTGTAATATTTTTCGCAGTAGCAGAATTATCGCTCAAAACACTAGTGTTTGGTATTTTATTGCGTCTTTCGCAATTGAACATCACTGATCTAAAAATACTCACTACATAAATTGAATGTAAATGTTTTATTTGGCGCGTGCCATATTTTTGTATTTCGCATAGATCTTAACGCTGACGAAACGGCGACAGTCAGTCACCGTCTAGGGTAGTTGCGTACGACTGTTATAGGTTTGAGCTGAGTTGTTTGTAAGAGTTTCAAAGATTCAGTCAGTGATAAATCTTTTTTATTTGCGATTTATTTAAAAAAATGTCCTTATTTCGGGGGGCTTCAACCCTCTAGCCCCCTCCCCCTGGCTACGTGCCTGGCACGGTTTGTTCCGCACAAATTGACTGACGACCAATCCAACGTTCGGAGGACGATTATTTGACCAAAAATCAAATTTTAACCATTAACCACTCTCCGTATTCATCGGATATTTCACCGTGCGACTTCTTCCTTTTCGGAAAAATGCATTTGCCCATGAAAGGAAAACGTTATGCAGACGTAGAGGCCATTCAAAAGGCTTGCACCGGCACTAGTTATTTTGAACACCGCACACTGGTCGAAACTCATAGGCCAAAAATAAAAAAATAAGAGTTTGAAATTTACCACTGTTTGTATCAAAGCTATTTCTTAAAAAACCAATAAAACTAACGGTAAAAGCAGAGAAAAAGCGAGACAATACAAACACATGGAATGTGCAGTGAAAATAGCTTAAAAATTATGTCTTCTAATAAATTAAATTGCAATATAAAATCGTGTTTAATCCCCATAAATCGAAATGATAATTGATAACAAAGGTATATGTTATATAAAGAAGTGTTTTTTATGTAATAATATGTTGTTTTACTATTTTAAAACAATTGTTTTACAAGTGCCCTTTTGAGTGGTTGTTTTTCTTTATACATCGATTTACGGTATACACAAAGTTTTGATCCCTGTCTCGCCTTCAAATGAATCAAGTTTGTTTATATCAGTTAATGTTTTCTAAGTCTATGCTTAATTTCAGCTGCAACTTTCTTTGTTATTCATGTTATTCTACGGAGTGTGCGGATAGAATTTTTTGTATTTATGTGAATACATGCATATTTTTTTATTGTTTTTATGTTTTTTTTTCATCATACATATTGTTCATATTTGAGCTTTTTTTCATTTTATCATTTTCTCTCTTTTATCAAATGTTTGTTTTATACGCACTTTTATTTATAGGCACATCATATCGGTGCAAACTTTCACGCCTTTATATAATATTTTTTAAATTTTGGTGTTTGAAAATTTGTGAAGTAAATATCACTTATCACCGAAGCAAATTTAATAAAGTCAGTATCTACTTATTAGAAGCTTCGTTAAATAAAAACTTGATATTAACTTTTTACCGTGCTGTGATGACATTTTAAAAAGGAAAGGAAGGTCTCAGAATCTGATGTTGAAGTTAAGAAAAAATTATTGAACCACGTTGCGTATCAAAATGTAATTAATGAACGGTATGTGTCATCTAAATACCAATTATCGATAGGAATATGTGGCTTTTGGCAACTCTCAGAGCGAATATAAGCAGAAATTTGAAAATAATAATTTGGAAGACAAAAATTTATTTGTCACGGCATATGTCTTTGCATATAACTGATAATAAAATCGCAAAATGATGAAGAGCACAAACAAATTTTTGAAAAACTGCAGACCGACCTTCGTCCACCCGCTATTGCCGCCCTGTTCGACCCTCAATTTCAAAAGAAACAGTTTCTTAAAACCTAAAAGCACTAGATTTGCGCTAGATCCTGAAGGAATTAACTTTAAAATATTTCGGTATTCAGTTTCACCTTGAGAGCTCTCATAATAAGAGCTG
The DNA here is from genome assembly GCF_024586455.1 of Bactrocera neohumeralis. NCBI lineage: Eukaryota > Metazoa > Arthropoda > Insecta > Diptera > Tephritidae > Bactrocera > Bactrocera neohumeralis. The sequence goes on along the minus strand of NW_026094192.1, from coordinate 12,387 downwards.
GGAGCTGAGTCAAGCAATAAGGACGTTAGATACATGGACTCCATCATATAATGAAAGAGCTAACGGATCAAAAACAAATCAGGACTTGCTAAACCGAATGCTTTTGAGCTTAGATCCTTTCATCACCAGTCAAAAGAAACTATCATGCAAAAGTAAATAAATTTTTATTAAAATCAGTTTTGATTTAGTTGATTAATATTCAAAAATTCCTTTATTCGTTTAATAACTTTTTTTAATTTAATATAATTAATTAAAATTTGTTACAATATTAAAACTTTTAAAGCTTTGGCAAAGAAGTTTCATTTTATTTGAGCAGTGGAAGTATTTTTGGCCGCTGATTCAAATTTGTGCACTGTCCCTTTGTATATTAAACAGAAAAATTTTGGTTAGTTTTCACAACACAATGTGGCAACATTAATTGTTTGTCAGAAATCAAAACAGACTAATAGCGGGATTGTGTGACAAGTCTCTAGCCTCTATTTGAGGCATTTTAAAACAAAGTCTCAATTTGTGACTATTTACTTCTTACTATGTTCCGGACCGACATTGAAAACATTTGTGTTGTGATCTAAGTCGTTCGGACCGACAATGTGTCGATGAGTTTTCACTGACAACTATCAGCGGCAGCATTCTCTGCTCTTGGTGTACGATGACACAAATGCGAAAATCCTATGCAAATATGCAGGGCCAAGAGAGCACACATTGCAGAATCTAGTGATATATGACGGCACGAAAATAAGCGTGGGGTTTGGTCTGACATATTTATAGCCATTGCAAATAATTTTCAGCGTGTGTTGGTTTTTTTGTGCCGTTGCACCAAGAGAAAATTCTGCAATTTCTGCAAATTGCAAAGGTTTTGCAAGAGCAAGAGAATTCCCTAATATGAGAATATCAAGCGACAGCTGTTTTTGTATATGGAATGTAAACAAATATCAAGTGACAAATTAGGGCCGGCAAATATGTCTTCCAAAAACATCGATTAAACTAGAGCAGGCAACGATTATAAAGAGTGGAATGTAAGTTTTCAAGTAGTTTTCAGCGAAAACTTGTGTTTTCGTTTGACAGATTTATGGACGAAAACACAAATTTTCGTGCGAAAACCGGTTTTTTCCCACGAAAACATGTTTTCGTTGTCGGTCCGAACATAGTATAAATAGTCTCTAGTGTTAGTCTCAAAATAATGCGCCTGAAATCCGTATTTCTGAAAAATCCTTTTTCGCTTCACTTTTTCAACGTTACTTAACTTGGAGGTTTATCCGCTGAGGGCACAAATGGGACTGAAGCAATCCCAATACTTCTTTTAAGATGCAAAAATGTTGACTAAGCCATTGGAATATCAAAGTTTTACCCACTCCATGCTGATAGCCTCGAAGACAATCGATGAAGTAAAGATATAGATAACGTACTTGAAGAACTTGCATTCCGCTCTAGAATATCGAGGACATACGTAAAGGCCGCCTTATTTAAGCGATAGTTTTTAATGAACCTGTTTTAGAAAAATAATTTTAATAAAATTTAACAATGAATTTTTGTGGACTCTTGAACTGTACATTGTTTCGTCCACATCGAAAGGGTTGCTCTTGTTGTCATGTTTTCGTTGTCGGATCCATGTCGTTAGCGAATCCATATTTTGTTGGTAAAATCAATTTGAATATAAACGATTTCAGTTTTATTAATCAAAATTTAAATTTTTCTTCTACACAGCTGAGTTCGAAATGTCAAAATTCAAAATTAAGTCTGGAAATAAAAGTTTCGAATTCACATGGATTCAATGATAGCAAATTATGCGTATTCGCAGCGGTTATCGTATTCTTGCTTCGCTACGATGGATTGCATGATAGAGCAATCATTAATCGATTGTCGTTTTCCATTTTGTAAGCTACTCAAACACGAATAGGTTAAAAATAAATAAAATTTACATAAATTTCGTAAATATTATGAAACAAAGTCAACATATATTTTTATTGATAATTATGTTTTTTGGCTATGTTATAGAAAATTGAATATTTGCATATTTATTTTCATTCAAGTGTAAAAACATCTCTAAATAATGAAATGTAATAGATTTTGTGACTGTCACTTACAAAATAGCAAAATCATCTCAAGTCTATAAAAATGTATCTAACTTAAAATCTCAAATTTAAAGCCTTGAGACTTGAGAATCGCACGGTAACTGTGAATTTTAATTTCTTATATGCAATTGTTTTTACTTTAAGTACAAATATCTCAAAACTTTAAACATGAGGCAGATATATGTGCATACATTTTTATAATCCTGATTACTTCCTTAGAAAGCGGCGCCAAACGAATCGTGTAATCGTGCCCGAGTTACCTACGTAAATACTACTTATAATAAGAGTTATTAATTCGGTTAGTAGTTTGTTATCTCTTACGTACAAGCATTTTAGCGCTTTTGTTCCTCATTTGCTAGATGTAATAAGTATATCGGTTTACTTTGTTTTTTTTTTTGTGTGTTACTCTGTTGGTCATCATTTGGTTACTTTAAAAGAAAGATATGTTAGTATTTCGTTTAAGTTTTGTTATTATGAACATGTATTTAAGAATAGTTTACATAATAGGTTTAAATTTAAATATTGACACTTTAAATTTGAAATGAAACAAGTAATGTAAAAAAATACTAATACTAAAATTATAAATGCATTTTCACTCTAAAATTTCGTGCTGCTAAATGTCGTTCTGAAAAAGTAAATTTCAGTTTATAGTAGATTGTTAGCAAAATATTGCTACTAGAATATTCTGCAACTACGAATTTCGCAGTCTGGTTATTTCTAATTTGTATGCGGAATCAAAAGCTTTTCAAATGAACTACCTTCATTAGAGCTGATTAAAAATTTTTCCGTTCCAATTGCTTATGATTACATCTTCTATTGTTTTCCCTCTTGGTTATGAATTGCGTATTCCTCTGGCCATTTGCAGAAATACTCCAAGTACTTAAACATATTTGTTTCTTATTTGCTGGTAGGGAATGGACTAACTACATCCAAATGACTGATCCGAATTGCACTGCTTCAACTGGCGACCCCGGGCCTCGACGCTTTAGCCGCAGTATACTCGGCACAATTGGCGATCCACTCCGACAACCAACCAATGAACTATTTGTTTTAATTTTTTCCAAGGCTTTAGTAATTCCTTGTTTCTTCCACTTTGGCTGTTGTGCAACACGTTGAGTGACTTTTTCAGGCTTCATAAAATTTTATTAACTTTGAAATGTTATTTTAGCCTGAGTATGTAAATATACGGATTCACGTGTAGAAGTTTACGTAAGTGAGGAAATCCTCTGTGTGGCAAAAGAACATCCGTTTGAAGCTGCTAAAGTGAGAAGACGGAAACAGCCCTCCCAAAGTTTTACACTGGGTTTTTGGCCATCACGTAAAAAAAAAAACGTTACCAATGAAAAGGAAACAGCAACCTCGGATGAAAGACCCTTTTTGATGACCGACCCCTGCAAATGCATCAAGGATTACGAAGGCATGCACCTGGAATGTCCGGTCCCTTAATTGGGAAGGTGCCGCTGCCCAGTTAGTTGATGTTGACGTTAAAGTGAAGGCTGATATCACCACCGTCCACGAAATGCGATGGACGTTCCGTCCCGACGGAAGATGTCTTCTATAAGCGCTTGGAGCACACATATGAGCTTCCCCCACGTTGTCGAAATCATTCTTGGGGACATTAACGTCAGGGTGGGCAAAAAAGATATCTTTGGCACAACAGTCGGTTAATTCAGCCTCCGAGAAGGGGAGGTTGAGGCTGATTGTAGTACTCGATTCCGTCTCCAGATCAAAGGCCACCAACAGATCGATCATGTTGTGATAGACGGAAGACAAGTGTCCAGTGGTTTAGACGTGCGTACGCTTCGAGGTCTTAACATCGACAAGATACGCACCCGCCTCTGTGCAAAAAAAACGCACGTCAACAAACACAAGGAAGGTTCGACGTCGATAAGCTGCAATCACAACAGACAGCTGAACGATTTTCCACGCGACTTGCACTCCTGCTTTCTGAGGCAACTCGGTATAAGGGAACTAAGGGACGGTATTTCAAACCCCTTACGTACAGCTGAAACCGAAATCATTGGTTTCAAAGTTTTTAGGCGATTAAATAAATTTGGATGATGATTGAAAATGTTTTGTTTTACTTATAAATTCCTGATACTCTCTTTTTGATGACTCATCAAAACAATGTTTTGAATGTTTAAAAATGCAGTTGATTCAGTCGATGGTGAGAGGTAGCATTAACATGGTGAAGAGTGATCCGTTTTCAATGTTAGGTTTTCCTGATATCTTGAAAGATAACTGGCAAACTAATGGGAGTAATACATAACACTCAGAATTTACTATCTGCGTTGTTCCAGTGGTATGGTTACAATATCCAAGAGAACAGGCAACTATTTACTTGGTAGTGCTTCGTTCAAGAAACAACTTTGTTGGATTCGCTCATCTTTATACGTACAGTCGACGATGCCTAATTTCGGGATCATACGCATAAGTCCACGATTCATCTCCTGCAACGTTGTCAAGGCCGTGTTTCGAAGCACCGTTATACTATTTTTTAACATTTCTCTCGACGAATCGAAACCAGCCTTTTTTAGCGATTAGAGAATTCAACTTGAACAAGGTCTTGACAGTCAAATATTCATGCAATATTGATTGTATGCTAGTCTCACTAATACCAATAGTTAGGGCATATGACGATCGTGCAATATCACTTTCTTGCGTACAGCATCAAAAGTTTCCCGAACATTAACTGATTTTGGACAACCTTCCTGAAATTCGTCTTGGAGATCCACGACCGCGATTCACCATACCATTGATAAAACTGGTCCTTGTTGGAGCTACATCGTCAAAAATTTTAATAAAATTAATCCCACCTCGAAAGTTTAAAATAATAATCGCTCGAAAATGTTCGCGATTTAATTCAATTTATGGTCGAGAAAGATATTTAATACAGAACATAATGCGTTAACCGGCGCATTTTAGATACATATGTTTCTATACATTGTGTGCACAAGATTGTCAAGTTGTTCATATAACGGCACTTTTTTAATTGTTTTGTTTTTTAGAAGGAACTATAAAAATTAATTTTATTTTTGTTGAAAACGCCTTCAACAAATATAAATTTATAATTCCCCTTAATCTATTCTATTTCTACGGTCCACGCCGCCAGATACGCGCATTGCCCACCAACATTGGTGGTCCACGGCGGTAGCACGTGTTTAAGATTACTGCAAACAACACAAATAGCGCCTCATATATCAATGCTCGAAAATATTAAAGGCAATAACGCTAAAAGTAGCACCTAAACGATATACGTGGTGTGTTTAGAAATCAACGAATTTAAAAAATATTGCGGGTTTGGAGAATTCATTTGAAGAATTCATTTATCAAAATTATGTTGATTTATGTTCATGCTCCTGAAGTACGACAAAACCAACAGCCAAGGTTAGTTGTCGTTTGCCGCCTTATCTTTAAAACCCATACAATTTTAGTACAGAGTTGCCCAATTTATGTATGTATATACTCAACAAGAATAGAATATTATGGTTTGTTCACACAACTATTAGTCATATATACAGTCACGATCATAGAAAATGCATCACTGAAATATATCACCGGCGTTTCGTTTCATTTTCTGTCTTCTTTATCTTCTTGGTTTTCCACAATTTTAATACCGTTATATTGTACTGTATCTGTGGTAAATTTTTCGTTAAGAGTTCTTTGGTCTTAAATCATAAAGAAATTTGATTTAAAATGGCGAACTGTGAAATTAAAATGAAAAATAAATTAATTGAATGAGATTTCTAAAATTATGAAAATCAAATAACCTTTTAGCAACCTGCAACAAATTCAGCATGATAGATAGAAAACAAAGAACGGGTCGAAAAAGAATGACTATGGAGCGAGAAGACAGAATTAATCATCGAATATGTGGACAATAATGTACCAATAAAGAGTGCTGCCACCGTACTGCCACGGCTGCGAGAATATGGTATAGCATCTCATAAATCAACAAAAACCACTATTAATAATAATGCTTATATTCCTTCATTGAAAATACAAGCAGGATTAATGCAGCAATTTGAACGATTATCGACCTAGCTGGAAGTATTTTGGGAGTAATTCAAATCAACTGATTGAAACTTCAATTTTGTGTAATCCTCCAACACACCGCTCCAAAAGCTCATCCTTACTCAGGTCTTCATAAATTGGTTTTATTGCAGTTAAAACATCATCTGGTAATGGAGTATATTGGTGTTCGAACGATGAGAGAGTACCTGATGCTGATGCTCGCTGCCAGGTGCACCACGTGTCTGGATCTTCAGGGCAATTTTGATGCTGCGGGTTTTTGTCTGTAGAACTGAAGTGGTAGTAAGTTGCCCATATCGCATCCCCTCATTTTATCAAGCAAATCACTGTTTCTTCTTATCGCTAAGCCATAATATACAGTTAATTTGTCAATCAATTTACTAGTCAATTTACCTTCACCAGAAATAAATTTTTTTAAGTTTTTTTGCCATTGACTATTTTTTTCTCAACAGTTTTCTTCCAAATCACGCAACCGGGTTCCTATCTTCGTACGTGGCCAGGCATTCTTCTTATTGACAAATAAAATTTTCACCATAAGGTTTGGCTTTTGAGAATACCAGAGTTTTTGTACCTCAAGCCATGTTTACAATAGAACGTTTAAACATTTCAATAATTGAAGATACTTCCATGTTTCCAGATGCTCCAGTGTGATTGGCTGCACATTGTTCATTTTCGATCTGTTCTTCTTTCCACTGAAATTCTGCCGTATCTAAAAGACTCACATAGTAATATGAACATTTAACTGACATCCAAGACTTTTCCTGAGTGATGATCCGATTATTTTATTAATATTCGTATGTTGATTGATTAAAAAGGAGCTGAGATCCACCAAACCGCAAACTTCTTCATCCAGCAAGACCCAAAACCCAATACTATAACAAAAAAATGAACCTCGCCGATTTAATTTTCTTTGTTGACATGATAAAATATATTTTGGGTATACATCGTTCTCCACAAGTTTAAATCCCAGACCGAATTTGGAGCATTGTTTAAAATTTTTACAAAATTTTTCTTCATCCACTTAATAATGTTTGAACATCGTACAAAACACGGAAGTGTAGAAAACCAGAGCAAAGTCAATGATCGAATATTGTAGCATGGCCTCCTCTGGCAAGTGCTGTTTGTCATCGCCTTTCAATTTTTTTTTGCCGATACTCGTGAAAGAATTATCATATACCTCAGAATTTTTGATTAAACGATTGTTTCCTCTTCTTGGTCTATCTTTTCTACGAAACCTTCCGTCATCTGGGTTCTAGACACTTTAAACGGCATTTTTATCGAATAAAATTCACAAAAACACTTATGACCTCAAAATGAATTTCGTAGTTTAACGAGAAATCACCAAATGAAATATTTTCCAGTAGTTTACCTTATATAAAGAAAAAAGGGACAAGAATTACGGATAATAATAGATGAGCTGCAGCTGTGTTTTGCCCAAAACCTCGAGCCCACCTTTTCAAGGTTGTATCTCCGAAACTAGTCGGATGAACTTGAAAATTCATGACAATATTCTAAATGTTATAGAATATAATAAGACAAAAACTGTGAAACCCATGTAACTTCTCAACACTGCAAATGCGAAAAACACGTTTGGAGTGGGCAAAATTGCTCAAAATTGGAAGCATGATGTTTTCAAATGAAAGCAAAATCATGCTTTTTCAGCCTCAAGTTCAGCAGTATATGACACACCGATGAAGAGAATGATATGCGGATAATTGTACCATACAAACCAGAAGCACCATCGGTAGAGGTATTTTTGTTTTTACGAGACTGGAGAAATGGTTGACAGAATCATGGAAAAAATTTAATAAATTCTGGAGAATATTTGGTGCCGTTAACGGAACACCACTTTCACACTGTAAAAGTTAATTTTCCAAGATGATTCTGCTCCACAAAAAGTGAAATTTAATTTTTTATCTTAGCAGGACAGGTCACATTGTAGAAGTTCACGCAATGAGGAAAGCTCTCTGATTGCCATTCACTTGGTGGGAAACAATTTTTTACATAAGGCTCAAGCAGCTCACGACTTCCGGTCTAGACCAAATATCCTCTTGAGTAGCCAAAAACCATCCGTTTCAAGACGAACTAAAATGAGAAGGCGAATATCCTTACCAGGGTTGTGCGCTGTTGCGACCCGCCACGTAAAACACAACCATGAAAAGAAGAAAGCAGCATCGGATGAGAGACCCACATTTTGATGACGACCTCGAAAAAATGAATTATTTAAGGGTATGCACCCTGGAATGTCCAGTCCCCATGGTGGGAATGCCGCTGCTCAGCTGGTCGATGTCCTCGTTAGAGTGATATTCACCGCCGGACAAGGACTGAGAGGAGCAAGTCGCTGTGATATTCTACTACAGTGGCCATATAAAAGGAGCGCAAGTTTGGTGTTGGATTTGTGGTGGGAGAGAGACTCCGTCGCCTAGTACTATCATTCACTCCGGTGAATGAACGTCTAGCCACAATCCGCATCAAAGCGAGGTTCTTCAACATATCGCTGATTTGCGCCCACGCCCCGATGGAAGAGAAGGACGATGTGACCAAAGATGCCTTTTATGAGTCCTTGGAGCGCACTTATGAGAGCTGCCCCGCCACGATGTCAAAATCGTGCTTGGCGACTTTTAACGCCAGGGTAAGCAAAGAAGGTATATTTGGCACTACGGTCGGTTAATTCAGCCTCCACGACGAAACATTCCAAAATGGGTTGAGGCTGATTGACTTCGCTGGGGCCCGAAATATGGTTATCTGTAGTTCTAGATTCCAACATAAGAAGATTCATCAAGCCACCTGGCTGTCTCCGGATCGAAAAGCCACCAACCAGATCGATCATGTTGTGAAGGACGGAAGACACGTTTCCAGTGTTTTTAGACATTAACATCGACTCTGACCACTATCTTGTTACAAGATACGAACCCACCTCTGTGCAGCACAAAACGCACGTCAAAAAACGCAAGGAAGGTTTGACGTCGAGAAGCTGAAATCACAAACAGACAGCCGAACGATTTTCTATAACTTGCACTCCTGCTCTCTAAGAACACTCGTCAACAACTTGGTACAGGAGCTTGTAGAGGGTATTTATAGCTCCTTACGTACACCTGCAAATGGGACCATTAGTGGAGGGAACACTTCTCCAGCCTGCTGAATGGCAGTGAAAGCTAATAACAATAGGAGACTGACAAACCCGATTTCCAGTTTGAGGACAATGGAGCAGATGTTCCATTTCCAACCATGAAAAAGTTCCGGAAAGCAATTACCCGTATGAAGAAAAGAGCGGCAGCGGCTGATAGATTTCCAGCCGAGGTATTCAAACACGGCGGCGAAGGAGCATGCATCAGCTTCTTTTGTAGAATATGGTCGGACGAAAGCGTGCCGGACAATTGAATTTAAGTGCGCTCGCCCAATCGAGGGTACTGTGTGAAAGAATAAATCTTGTCAGTGTGACTTTAGGCCGTGAAAATCGACAACCGCCAGATATTCACCACGCAGCAAATCTTGGAAAAGAGGGAGATATGGCGCTATGTCTGGAATTCGATATCCCCGCAAAACTAATATGGCTGTGTAACTAAAGTTGAGCAATACCGAAAGTTCCGTCAGGATCGGGAAAAGGAGTGTATAGCTGCTGGCGTACGCCGATGATATTGATATCATTGGCCTCAAAACTCGCGCCGTTAGTTCTACTTTCACCAGACTAGACAAGGAAGCAAAGCAATAGGTCTGAGGTGAACGAGGGCAAAACGAAATATCGCCTGTCATCGATCACAGTCGTCGCTCGCTTGAGCTCCCAAGTCACTGTTGACAGTCATAACTTTGAAGTTGGAGATAATTTTCGCCTATCTGGGAACCAACAATGTCAGCCTAGAAATCCAACGTAGAATAACTCTAGCCAACAGATGCCACTTCGGACTGAATGAGCAATTGAGAAGTAAAGTCCTCTCTCGACGAACAAAAGGAACTCTATAAGTTTGTCATAATACCCGTTCTGCTATATGGTGCAGAGATATGGACGATAACAACAACTGGTGAGTCGACGTTGCGAGTTTTCGAGAGAAAAGTTCTGCGAAAGATTTATGGCCCTTTGCGCATTGGCCACGGCGAATATCGCATTCGATAGAACGTTGAGCTGTACGAGATATACGACGACATTGACATAGTTCAGCGAATTAAAAGACAGCGACTACGCTGGCTAGGTCTTGTTGTCCGGATGGATGAAAACACTCCAGCTCTGAGAGTATTCGACGCAGCACCGCCGGTGGAAGCAGAGGGGAAGAGGAAGACCTTCAGTCAGTTACAGCCGTATTAGTTTTGCGGGAATACCAAATTCAGACATCGCGGCATAAAGGCAGCTCCTTTTCGTGCTGTCGAAAGCAGCTTTGAAATCGACGAAGAGGTGGTATGTGTCGATTCATCTTTCACTGGTCTTTTTCCACGATTTGGCGCGGTCGGTTGATGATTTGCCAGGTCTAAAGCCACACTGATAAGGTCCAATCAGTTTGTTGACGGTGGGTTTTAGTTTTTCAATACGCACGATAGAACCTTATATGCGATGTTGAGGAGGCTTATCCCAAGGTAGTTGGCGCAAATTGTGGAGTCTCCTTTTTGGATTTGGCAGAGCACACTTAAATTCCAATTGATGGGCATTCTTTCGTCCTGACCATATTTTACATAGAACTGTTGCGTCATGCGACTTTATAAATCAAAATATTTTTTTAAGAAATACATTTGTTGAAATATTTGAATACATTATTAAATGTTTAACATCATGTAAAATATTTACAATTGTATAGTATACTTGTATAACCATAACCATCATCTACTACCTACGTATGTATTAGAATAATCTATTACCATGAACTTAAGATTGCTGAATTGAATTAAAACTACATACTTAGCCCTTTTTGTATACATACTTACCTCTAGTCTAAGCCGTTAGGTTAAGATTTAGGCTAAAGAATGAACTAATGAAAGAAAGAATGCTATTGTATTACAGACTATACCCGCGAACGGACGTTTTTCTTGTTTTAACCGGAAGCACAGGCAATTTGCTTTTAGTTGCGCACCTTAGTGAGTCTAATTTCAACCTTAATCTTAAAAACTTAAGATTTTTTTTTCATGGCGCCCCAAGCAGGGACTCAGTGCGTGGCTGTAAAAGTGCATTTAATTTTCGAAAGGAATTTCAAAGTAATACTTAGCGTATTAATTTAATTTCGAACGCGGGAGCAATTGCCTGTAAATTTTCCATTTCTTCCGGTTTCGCTCGAGTGCAAGTGACTAAAGTGACAAATACCGATAATAAATGTCTGAACAAAGACATTAAAAATATACATGTAATAAATTCAAAAAATTTTTTTTTTTTTTTACATTAAAAATAGCAGTGGCTTGTGAAAAATATAACACTTTGCGTATACATATATATAAAATAAATGCAGAAGTGCACACATATGGACATACACTGAAGTGAATAAAAACGAAGTGGTAAAATCAAAAAAACATAAAGAAAATAAAATACAAATTAACCTAAAATGAGAGAAACGTTTTGTAAGGGTGGTGAATGTACATGACATACGCAAGGTAAACTACCGGTCTAATAGGTGAGAAACCAAAACTAAAAGGTGGATAATTAGGGTTAAACGGCATACAGTGGAGTGTTAAAATAAATGCAGTGTTGAAATAAAAGCATTTGTATTTATTTTTCTGATAAAGTTAGTGTATGAGATTTATTGCGGTAAAGTAAATTATTAAAACTACCGCCAAAAACATAAAGTGCCGAAAAAAAGTGTCGCGAGTGCAGCTAGAAAGTGCCGGAAAAGGTGTACAAACCTGTTAAAAGAGAGCCGTAAAACCAAAAACCGATAACTTCGGCCGTTAAAACGTTAAACAGCTATTTGGGGTAACGTTACGTTGGTAGCGAAAGGGCTTGCGTCAACACCAAGTCAACGTCAACACCGTCGCTGCGAACGTTGACGCCAGATCCTCCTCTTCGTGGGGAATGAGCTGCAATGCATTCTCTGCAAAGGGAAGTGAACGCAGGCAAACCGCCCATGCATTCACAAAAGGTAACGAGTGCGAATCCCTGAAAGGGGTGCGAATAAAGAAAAATACGAAAAGTAAAAAAAGAAAAAAGGAGCAAGTGCACACTTTCAGTTTTGGCCTCCTCTTTTCACATTTTTTCACATACGTATATATACATATGCATTTATGCATCTATGCATCTACATAAAAGTGAAAGGGGGATCGGGATTTGGTAGCATTCTTAATTAAACATTAAGGTGCGACGTTTTTATAT
>NW_026094191.1:0-5285 GCF_024586455.1 Bactrocera neohumeralis | reverse complement strand
TACTAACTAAATCGCTATTTCGAGCATACATTTCAAGTGCCCGTATAAAAGAAAAAACCGCTCGAAATAAAGAAAATATTGCTGCCGCTCCGGCAAGCATTGCTGAAAACTGCAATTTGTCGACTTCAAGACGTTCTCAAGAATTAGAACAGTCTCAAACCAGAACCTGGCGCAGTTGGAGAAATGATTTGGGCTTGCGTCTATATAAAATTGTTCTAACTCAAGAACTACAGGGTCCGACACTCGAAGTGTAACCAACTTCAGACCGTTCGCGCGGCTGTCGCACTGGAATCAGCTGCTTGTAAATTTGCTGAATGGCAGCTCGTAGAATTGTTCATAAGTGTACAAAAGCGTTTTTCCAAAAGTGAACGCAAAAAAAAAGTGATCAGCGATGGAATTCAAACGTAGTAGTGTGATTGCTTTATATTTAGCTGGAAAATCACAGCCAGCAATTGTTCGTGAGCTCAAACACCTTAATGTTAATAAAGTTTTTATTTATCGCAAAATCACTCGTTACAATGATACTGGTAGCATCGTAAAATGCCATGGAGGTCGTCATCAAAAGACTGCAACGTCACGTGAGATGGTTCGGAAAGTGAAGAAGCGACTTGAGCGAAATACACGACGAAGTGCCAATCAAATGGCTGAAGAACTGAAAATATCTGACCGCAGCATCCGACGCATATTGAAAAATGAGCTCAAGGTCAAGCCTTACAAGTTCCAAAACGCCCATGATCTCACACCGAAGCAGCAACATGTAAGACTTGAGAGAGTGAAGCAGTTGCTTTGCTTGGCCGAAAGCGGTCAAATTCCGAACATTGTGTTTTTTGACGAAAAAATTTTTCCAATTGACCAATTCTTAAACTCTCAAAACGATAGGGCTTACTTGACCGACCGTTCATACGAGAATCTAAGTCATCGGTTGGCCACCAGGAGGCAGCACCCGCCACACGGCGTCAAAGTAAATGCGACATATTATCGGGAAAGCGTTCTGGAGGCTGCTTTGAAACATTTCGGTCGCAAACCATGGACGTTTCAACAAGACTCAGCACCGTCTCACAAAGCGCGAGTGAACCAAGAATGGCTGAAAAACAACGTTCCAAACTTCATTACGACCACACAATGGCTCTCGAATTCACCAGATGCGAATCCAATGGATTATTCTCTCTGGGCCATTTTGGAGAGCAAGGTCCGAAGTAAAAAATACACCAGTCTCGAGATGTTGAAGAAAGCCATTGTCCGTGAGTGGGCCAAAATACCGGCAAGTCATATTCGGGTAGCTTGCGATTCGGTTTTTGACCATCTCAGGCCATAGTTAAAGCAAAAGGATCAAAAGGTGAATTTGTCCTGAATTTTGATTATTTTCACACTTTTGTACTTTAAAGCAAAATAATGAATTGGTCCTGAGTGCCTTTGACCATCGGAAACGTGATTATTTAGAACAACTTGAAAACGAAAACAATTTTTTAAAGAAAACCATCTTTTTTCTGATGAGACTCACGCTTTAAAAAATCAATATAAAATAAATAAAAAATGTAATTTTTCTGCAAACAAATCGAGGTCATTTGAATGATATTGTTATCAGAACTTAATTGCATCGTTTGTACCTCATATTTTTTTACAACTATCATAACACTCTTATTGAAAACCGCTGTATATGAACATCTTCAGTTGAGTTTATATCACATATATCTCATGACTGCTTTAGTAAAGTTTTAGCTGAGAGGAAGTAAAATACACCAATAAAGTTAGGCGAGTCTAAAACCTGTAATTTAGCATAATAAAATATCATACTTGATTGTTGTCTATTTACGATTTTGTCGTATAATGAATTGCACTGCTTGATCCTTTCATCCTAGAAGAGTATTAAATGTACAGCCTCAGTCGAACTTACCCCATCTTTGCTTGTTAATTTTAATTTCGATAATTTCGATAATTTCACTAGATATTCAATATATTTTATTTGTGAGGATAGCTTATTAATATTCGTTACTTAACCATCGTTAAGTATAACGTCTGGAGGATGTCTGAGCAATGCTCATACATTTGTAATAGTCTGAATGCTTTCAGCTAACTCAGGTACTTACTTGGTCCCGCCTCTGTTGGTCTCTGCTCCTGTACAATGTTTATCACCAAACTCTCTGGTTTAGTAATGGTATGCGTTAGTTTAGTAAATTTAGATCTGTTTAAATTAGATCCGTTTAGTTTCAGAGTTATCTTCTCCGCTACTGTCCTCGAGCCGTTTGGGTTTTCATGATTTCGACAGTTATTTCGCAAACAGCATTCCCCTTACCTTTTGATTCAACTTTTTGGTCTACTATGCTTTCATTGGTTGGATCTATTCACCCTTTAAGTAAGCAGTCCTTTAAGTTAAGCAGTCCAACAAGGTTTGCTCTATGTTCTCAATTGTTTCGCCTTCGCGATATTTGTCACTTTCGTATTTGAATCGTTTCAAGTATGCTTTGTAAGATCTATGAGAATTTTAGGCAAGTAAAAATTTACCTCGCCGTGTGGTCAATGAGCCATTTCGCCATTGCTTAACATTCCATCGTCTTGCCAGCTACCGGCACCGCTTTTGCTCAAGTAATTTCTTTTAGAGTTCTGGATAATAAGTCCATAATTAGCTTCTTAATCTCATTGGTTAAAAGATCTAATGGGTGTTAGCCAGACAAAACGAGGTATTCGATCAAGGATTTACCAGCGAAGTCTAACATGCAGAGTAACCGGAAATGGGACTCGATTGTTAAAAGCTTATTTAGCTACGGCAGTAATAACGGGTTTCGCAATAAGAGCGCTACAAAAGTTTTATTAAATAACAACAACGGTTTTGGATATCAATGCATTTCTTTATTCTTATTAATGTACATTTGATGTCATTATGTACGGCCACAAGCACGCTTGTAAAAGTCCAGACGCTGAACCCAATTTTCGACGGTTTTCAAGCATAAATCGGCAGATGCTGTTGCAATCTCACGTTCGATATTCGTACGAGATTCATCAATCGTCACTAGCTTGTTGGCATAGACCATAGACTTGACGTAGCCTCACATAAAATAGTCTAATCGCGTCAAATCGGCCAAATAACACGTTCACCAAACTTGGTTTTCAATAAGTCGATTGTGACATTCGCTGTGTGGCTTGTGGCGCCATTCTGTTGGAACCAGATATTGTCCAAGTCCATATCATCCAAATCAGGCCAAAGATATTTGGTTATCATTGAGGGGCAGTGAACCATCCACAGTAACGTCTTGATAATCGCGGAAGAAGTACGGTCCAATGACGCCACCGACCCATAAACCGTAACAAATCGTAATTTTTTGGGATGCTGTGTGTGACTCATGGAGTACGTGTGGATAACTGCCTGACCAATAACACATATTTTGCTTATTGGCTATTCAGCCCATTAAAGAAAATTATTTTTTCTTGAAGAATACGGATCATTTTGAGTATTTGCTCAGCCCAATTGACGAACATACGACGATTTTTTTGGTCAAGCGGTTCAGTTCTTGTGCCAGTTTGATCTTGTAAGGATGTAGACTAAGATCTTTTTGCTAACTTCGCCACAACGATGTAACAGAGTTGTGCAACGCTTGAGAATTACGTGAGAGGGACGGATTTGGGTCTTCCTCACTTGATGCGCTAGCGGCAGCAACATTCTCTACGGACACTTCTTTATCTCACTGGCACGGAAAAATTTTGTACTGTGTACTGTGTAGCTTTAAATATTTCCACTGGACACCCAATTGTTGATCCGACGGAAAGATTATGAATTTCAGTTGTAAATTTTAATAATTTCGTTGTTGGATCGTATATCTTTCCATGAAGAAATGGCGAACCTTACTGTAGAAGAATGTGAAAAGAACGGAAAAAATATGACGTCGTTTGCTGTCCCTATCGGTCTACTTTTGTAGCGTCCCTATTGAAAAAGCTGCTATAAGATGCTGCTTTTTCCATAAGATATGGAAAAGGATAGCGCTATATGAAGAATTTCATCTGAACCAGGACCTTTAGATGGGTGTAACCGGTCACATGCTTCTCGAAACCCTCGGCATTCGGAGTACAGCTCTGTACGTATACGTGTGCATAAGTGCAATTTTATGAACTCACACATACAAAAATACTTAATGAATTGCATAAGTAAATTGCGGTCATTGTTATTTGACGACAGATTGCATTAGCTCAGCCGCGCACACCAACACATACACATACAATTTGTACATACATATATTAAAATGGTAAGGAGCGGAAAAAACAAACATATACACACACACATAAATGAATATCGTCGCCTGAACGCTTTGTGCAGCAAATGAAGTATGGGCACGGTAATGTCGCTTGCAATTCAAGAAGAAGAAGCACGAAATGAACAGCTGGTGCAGCAACAAGGCACCGAATGGAAGCTGCAGCAGACAACAGACAAGTATTAGCGCTAATAAAGGAAAATACTGCATAACGACATATGTATGTATCCACACACATACATATTCTCACGCACAGTGAGTTTGTTCGTACAACAACCACCGAAGCCGCGGTACCTTCAGCCACCACAGCGACGGGCGCTAATGTCATTGCTTTCAGCTGCCGCCTCGCCTTATTTAAATTTGTTTGTTGTTGCGCACATGTATCTGCCTTCGCGCCTGCTCCAGCCACATGCTTGCATGATAACCAGCACTTGTGGTTGCCCGGTGGCGCCACTTGTTGGTTCATTTGGTGGTGGTGGTAGTGGCGGTGGTCTCGGTGTTCCTGTTGGTGGCAGCGCGACTGTCTTCAGCTTTGCAGAGCAGCGTGTTTGTGTCTGTGTGTGTGTGTGTATTTCTGCTGCGTGCCTCTGCTTTGGTGGTTGATTATTGGCTTTTGCATGGCACTTTATTTGCCCGCACACACATACATACATACACAAATTAGTGCAATTCCACTTACGCATCACGCATTTGCTTATGACTGCAATTTTCTTCATTATTTTATTATTTAATTTTCTGACATTTTTTTTATTTCCTGTGGTTTTTATATTTTTTAAAGTATATATAATTTTCTATTTTTTAATGCAGAATGTCTATTTTACTATTAAAGAGGTATATGCTGCTCAAGTTAATAAGTGTGATAATATCATAAAAACCAGAAGATATATCAGGTGAATATATGAAGTGAGCGTTAAAGTTTTTGCATGCTTTAAGCCCCTTTGATGGTGATGATTTTATGAGTTGCTGGTGAAAGAAAAAATATAATAACGTATAATATAATCCAAAAACAGACTACTGAGACCACACGGAAAGATTCCTCGCATC
>NW_026094190.1:0-5099 GCF_024586455.1 Bactrocera neohumeralis | reverse complement strand
AGAAAAAAAATAAATTTTTTTCTTTTTTTTTTTTAAATTTTTAAAATTTTTTTTCGGGGGGGTTTTGGGAAAAAAAATGTGATTATTAAAAAACCCTGCTCAGGCAGCCATATCAAAACGTTCAAATGCTGTTTGAACGCAATAAAAAATAACTCAGTTTTGCAGGGTTGTGATTGGTGATGAAGAATGGAAAAATCATTGGCGAAACTTGACCAATCAGCCAAAGCCGAATTTCTATGATTTATTTAAATTACCCAATACTAATAGTTCTAAATTAATTTAAAAAATTATTGTTAAATTAGCTTACAAATGCACAAAAAAATAATGTTAATATATTAAATACCATACCTACATAACTGTTGGCAAACAATTCATTGTAAAAAAGTTTGTAATGTATACATAAATGGTAATATTTAGAAGCTCAACCTAAATAATTTCTGAAAATTTGTAAAAATAGAAACGAAAAATATAACTGTTATGTGTAAACACGTAAACTTCAAAAAATAATTAAATATAAAGAAATAAAATAAAAATTTCAATTGTTTTATTTAGAAGGAAAATGATGTCTGTTACTATAGGCAGTAGTAACCAATGAATAACCAAATAAATAACCCGTAGCAATTTTCTGTGACTAATGAATAACAAAACAAATAACCTACTGACCGGTTTTCTTTAAGCCGCAGAAGACCATAACAATAACGAAACAAGTTATGTTCAAGAAAAGATGGCTAACCAAACAAGTAGCCAACGAAACGAACGTTGTTACCGAAGTGTAAAAGATAGTTTCCCAAAATAGTTGCAAATTCAGCAAGAAAATATCTAATCCTAATCACACCGACGTGTAGTCGGTTTTCCCGAGGCTAGAACCAAAGTAGCCTGTCGAATAATAAATGCATTAATTACTGATAATCTATCGATGATCAGTTACCTAAATTTACCCGATGTTGTTGTTGCTGTTCTAACGGACATCTAATCAATATTAGGATGATGAGGATTATCTGGTTGTGGTCGACCTCATCTAGCGAGAGGCCCAGGAAACGTGCTGTTTCGGCGGGTTCGGACCAAAGTGAAAAGGGTGTTGGTTGAGTGGGGTTGCCGGGTGGCCAGTGTCATGCAAAGACTCATTGCACGCAGGACATATGTTGGATGTGTCAGGGTTAATTGTGGACAAATAGAAGTTTAAACTGAACAATATCCAGAACGAAGCTGCGCTACTTCACTCGCGTTCCTTGCGGCAACTCGAGCTCTTCGTCTGCAATGGGTGGTGATTCGATTCCAAGAACGCCATTCACTGGAAGGGAGTCAGTGAAGGTGCTGATAGCTCCACTGTTGAATTGCGTTCAGTACCTGTCGGAAGTTAGTTGCGTCCGAAGTCCGGTCAGAGTATTTTTCGATGTCGTCGACGTATTTAAGGAAATTCCTCTGATTGTTGTTCCTGAGAGCCGTTCCGCTCGCGTGTGAATGGCGGAAAGATTTCGGTGAAAACATCTCTGCAGGAACTGCTTGGAGAGGAGTTCATTATGCTCTTTCACTGGGAGCATTAACGTCCCACTATGTAGATGTTAGATGGGAGACATCAAAGAGGCATCCTGTCGTGGTCGGAGTGCAGTGTTTTTTGACTGTCGGAATCTTGACGCTGTCGACTGCAATATTAAGCTCAAGTCTATTCTCCTTCGACTACTTCGTGAATATGGTCGCTGTGGATTTGGTGGGGGAGAGGATCCTTTTACCTTTGAACACATGTCATCGCTTCCATTGCCCGACTTCAATATAGAGTAATCATCAGCGTACGAGGTTATGGGAACTCCATCTGGTGGCTGTGGGAGTTTCGAAATGTAGACGTTAAACAGTAACAGCGAGAGGACACCACCCTGCGAAACTCCCTGTTTAATTCTTCTCAGTTTATAGTTTTCTAAGCGTTTATGACGCTAAGTGCTGTGGTGGTGCTGTGCACTTTTTGGAATTCATACTGGTGGTTGGCTGGGCTCAGGTCGTGAGTGAAGGTAGGGAGTAGCAAGGCCTCAAGTGTCTTCACTACTGGGAAGAGGAAACTGATCGGACGATAGGACTTCTCTTTGTTGGCGGGTTTCCCAGGTTTCAATAGTGTGACCACTCTTCCGACTTTCCACACGTCGGGTATTTGAAGAGTGGTCAGCGACAGGTTGGACTTTGGTTACCCCGTTGAGCCTAGATGGTTTAACATAAGATTTGATTTCGCTTTGTTGATGGCATTCTGAACCTCCTCATCGGTGAAAGTAAGTTGCGCTCAGTCTTTTGGCATTTTTGCGCAGTCGTCGTGTAACAAATCGCTTGGTTTTAGTTTACCGAAGGGTGAGTGGCCGGTTGAATTGAAGTTCAATTCGGTCATCAGGTCCCTTCGTGTTTAACAGCAGACAAAGCTTACTCACACCGGTGGAGAGGTTGCAGGACTTCAGGTGCTTTATTCATTTCGTCCGCTTATACCGGTTTACCAATCGCCTACTTTCCTTTATTCGGGGATCCCCGGGATCGGCATGGCGTAAGGTATCGCACTTATTAGCTAAAACGGCTGCTTCGGTTGGGAAATTTTGGCGGAAGCAAGGGTAGGGCTGCCATCACCTTGCGGAATCGAAGTTCCCCAGAGGTTACGTCTGTTGGAATGTAAAACGGCGAAGTTGTTCTTAGTAAATTCTATGAAACCGACTCAGTTAGCTTTGTTAAAGTTAACGAAAGGTTCAATTGTCCCCAGCAACAAAATCAGGAGGTTTCTCAATCGAGATAATTATGGGCAGATGGTCTGATGTGACAGTTAGCATAGGTCACCATGTTATGCTTTTTATCAGACCATCACTAGCAATGGGTAATTTCGGGCGACTATTACATGTGCCAATAACTCTGGTGGGGCTTTGTCATTCATTGTGCAGAATGTCGAATAGTCAATCTATTCACCAGCCTCATCCCTCTATGATCGTTTAACAGGCAGGGAATGCCAAGATCGTTGTGCGCGTTATAGTCGCCTGTACCAAACGGTTTCACCACGAAGTAGTGCACATATATTCGGGTGATATCCTGAAGGGCAACATGTAACTGGAGGATGTTTATTTTAAATATTTCGGCTCGCCATCGCCTGACGGGATAGTTATACCTAACATTCTGGGTGTGCTCGATGTCTTCATCGACTAGACGATATTGCACGGTGTTGTGCAATATGAAAGCTAAACCACCACCATTTTCTTGTTCAGGCGTAAAACATTGGCACAACTCAGAAAATCTGAACGGCTGTTTAGCTTGGTTTTATGGACCGCAGCTATTGATACGTTCGCGGTTCATGAGTGCAACTATCTCCTCGATCTTATTCTGGAGCTCGTTTGCAGTTGAAGTATTTGGGTTTGTCGCAGGTGATCTTGGGCGTGAGGGTGGCGTCTGTTTACACTCTGTTAAGGGCAAAAGAGTATTTATTACCCAAATTTTCCGTTAGTGCTACTATTTTGGTAAGAACTTTTTAACTTTAACATACAAACTTTAAAGCGTGCGTGTTACCTATTTCGTTAGCAGTACCAAGCATATCTGTTGCCTCGAAGTGTTGTTTTATTTGTGCCTTTTAATCTTTCTCTTATAAAATTCCTTTTTTAAAACAAAAGCAATATGAAATTTTTCCCACAACTTTTGGCACTTGCTATTCTTTGTTATTTTCTGGCGTAATTGTGGTGATGTCACTTCCGGAAATGTCGAGTCGTTTTTAGTAAACTTATTTTTCATTTTGTTTTGATTGCTGATCGGATTCGTTGGTTCCTTTGCCGAATCTTTCTCTCGGCTCCCAACAACGACTCATCAGTTGTTGTCATCGTCCACGCCTCTGCACCATATAGCAGGACGGGAATAATAAGTGACTTGTTCGTCGAAAGAGGACTTTACTCCTCAATTGCTTACTTAGTCCGAAATAACACCTGTTGGCAAGAGATATCCTGCGGGATTTCAGGAAGCTGACGTTATTGTTGATGCTGATCTGGTTCCTAAATAGACGAAAAATTATCTACAACTTCGAAGTTATGACTGTCAACAGTGATGTGGTGCCTAATCGCAGTGGAGATATTTCGTCTTGCTTCGTTCACTTTCAGGCCCATTTGCTTTGCTTCACTTGTCAGTCTGGAGAATGCACAACTAACAGCGCGGGTGTTGAGGCTGATGATATCTCTTATAGAAGATTGTACCTTTTCGATTTAGTTCTGCACCTCGGAGTTATTTTTCCAGAAGAAGGTTGAAGAATATCGTGCGTTGAGTCGCCCTAGTCTTTTGATATTGAACGGCTCGGAAAGGTTATTCCGGATCTGACGGAGATTTTAGTGTTGCTCAACGTCAGCTTACACAACCGTATAACTTTTGCGGGTATACCAAATTAAGGCATCGCTTCTTTTCGTGCTGTCAAAGGCAGCTTTGAAATCAACGAAGAGATGTCGTTGATTATCTTTTCACAGGTTTTTCCAACATTTGACGCATGGTGAATATCTGATCGGTTGTTGATTTGCCAGATGTAAATCAATTTGTTGACGGTGGGCTTTAATCTTTCACACAATAGGCTAGATAGAATTTTACACGCGATGTTGAGGAAGCTTATCCCACGGTAGTTGGCGCAGATTGTGGGGTTCCCTTTTTTATGGATTGGGCAGAGCACACTTAATATCAGCTTTTCACCTCCGTGTTTGAATAGCTCTGCCGGCAATCCATCGGCCTTCGCCGCTTTGTTGTTCTCCAGACGTGTGTTCCATCGTCATCGATTAGGAATCCGTTCATAGCTTCTGCTATTTGCTGTACTTTCACTGTCATTCGTCATTCAGAAGGCTGGAGAAGTGTCAAGCTCAACCATTATCTACTGAATATAAATCCTCTAAGAGCAAGGCAGAAACTGTGAGGCTTCATCATCCACGATAAGGTCAGTGGTTATAAAACACACATAATGGAAGTATTTAGTTAACAAATATGTCAAACAAAGTTACAATTTATAAGATAAGTATCCAGCTCTCTTAAGTAATTGCTCAGAAAAAAAAGGTACTTAAATATATATATATTAAGTGGGTCAATTTTTTCTTGACAAGCAATTATCAAAATCGTAAACTACGATG
>NW_026094189.1:0-4693 GCF_024586455.1 Bactrocera neohumeralis | reverse complement strand
TTTTGGGCATTTTTTTGGCTGGAAAGCCCGAATTTTGGGAAAAGGCCCAAAGCGGAAATTGGGTTTTTTTTGGGGTTTAGACTTGACGTAGCTCCGCCCCACAGGAGCCCAAGGCAAGCAATCGCATGATCTTGGTGGCCAACTTATCCCGTCCACTGTTTGGTGTGGTTTGTACGCTGGTGGAATCATTGGACCGTAGAATCGCGAGCTGTTGGACGCAGCGTTACGGTTGAAACCACTGTTAGCATCTTGGTTGACATGTGGTTTCAACAAGATGGCGCTACATGCCAACATTAGCTCGCGATTCTATGGCCATTTTGAGGGAAAACTTCGAGAACAATTCATCTCAAGAAATGGACCCGTAAGTTGGCCACCAAGATCATGCGATTTAACGCCTTTAGACTATTTTTGTGGGGCTACGTCAAGTCTAAAGTCTACAGAAATAAGCCAGCAACTATTCCAGCTTTGGAAGACAACATTTCCGAAGAAATTCGGGCTATTCCGGCAAGAAATGCTCGAAAAAGTTGCCCAAGTGGACTTTCGAATGGACCACCTAAGACGCAGCCGCGGTCAACATTTAAAGAAATTATCTTCCCAAAAGTAAATGTCATGAACCAATCTAACGTTTCAAATAAAGAACCGATAAGTTTCAAATTTTATGTTTTTAAAAAGATATCAAGCTCTTAAAAATCACCGATATATGTACATATAATTATACCACGATATTTATCCATAAAGCATATCAGACCATAAAGCATATCAGACAGCATATCAGACAGCAGTTTTGATAAAAACCCAAATACATATGTAGAAGTGCATATTTCTTACGTATGAACACATATAAAAGGGAAAAAAATATTTCTTTTTATTCCGTTTTCGCGCCCTTTTATTGCAAAAGAATATAAACATACGGCATACAAACTGCCTGTGCTTAAATAAAAGACGCGGGAAAATTAAAATATTACAAATTGTTAAAACATACATAATTTATTCAAATCTAATAAAAAAAACCCAGCTCAACATAAACAAATTAATGAACAATAAATATGCATACATATTCGCATCTACATACATACAAAATTTTGTATGTACATTTCCATATTCAAAGTCCACATTGGAAATTATCCGGCAATACCTCTTGTTTTTCGGCAAAAAAAAACAAGCAGGATTGATAAAACGAATTGATCTCTCTAACGAGCTCTAAATTGTTTAAGATAACCATACTTATAAATACACAAGCAATTCGTCATTTTAGGTAAATAGCGCATTGATCTCCTCAGCGAGTTCAATTGCAAAACATAAGTACCTTCATAAGACATACATACATACATACAAGCCAAAGTATTGGGTCCCCAAATACTAACATACGGACGTAAAAGGTGTTTAAAAATTTAAAAAGAAGATTTTTCCCAAACTTAAAACTAAAATAAAAAATAAATATTATTATTTTGCAAATAAATAGAAATGGTTCATAATAACACAAATCAAAATACACTTGCGGGAGCTACACGTCAAAACGGGTTGTTCAATTTATTTCACAAAGTGACAGTATTTTAAGATATCATAGATTTGCCCCCACCGATTCATCAAAACTCTGAATCGTTATTA
Source organism: Bactrocera neohumeralis (assembly GCF_024586455.1). Taxonomy (NCBI): domain Eukaryota; kingdom Metazoa; phylum Arthropoda; class Insecta; order Diptera; family Tephritidae; genus Bactrocera; species Bactrocera neohumeralis. The sequence goes on along the minus strand of NW_026094189.1, from coordinate 3,085 downwards.
AAAATTTAAAAAATCAAAATTTTAAAATTTTTTGGGACCTCTCGGGCTAACGCCATAGTAGATTTTACGATTCAGATCCCCCAAATTTCAAATCCCCCTACCGCAGTATACAAAAAACGTTGGAAAGTACGAAGAAACAAAAGAAGACTCGATCAATTGCTAATAAAAGCAATTGAACCTACCCACATTCGAGAGAAATTCCCCACAAGAAGAAGCGAAGGGTTCGGGGACCAACTAGAGGTGCCCGCATGTGACACGGAAACCTTTGGAGGTTATGGGGAACGGTCATTCCGGGACAGTTCACGGGTGTACATAAGCCATCCTCAATTATCACAAGCGCAAAAGATTTGATAAAAAACAAAGGTAACAGGCATAATAGTAAAACAGTTCGCTCTTAATGACGATAATTTCAATTTGGTTAAGCCGGGGTAATTTAACACAGCCTTTTTTTAACCCCTCCTAAAAAAAATTTGGGGGTGTTTAAAAAAGTACACCCTTTTCCGTCAAATTTTTTAGAATCAATTTTTTAAAAAAGTTATTAACTATCAAATTTATACCCTGTTCAAAACCCGGGATACCCCCGAGATTTATATATATAAATAGGGTTTCCATATTTAAGAGATTATTTATAAAATATTCAGATAATTATATTTTTAAATTAATAACAGACAATATAGTTTAAAATTTTTTTTATGTTAACAATAATTTTGTTATAAACAGTAAAAAAATAGTTAGTAAGAAAAAAATAACCCGTTTTGTATTTATTTTTGTAATATTATTTTCTTTTTTTTTTATTTTGTTTATTTATATTGTTTTATTTATTATGATAAGTGCTTAAAAGAATAAAAGAATTATTTGACATCCTTCACATTGGTTGTAATACAGTGTTTCACAAATAGGTTTTCACATACTAAATATTTTTCTAGTTTTGCGATGTTTTTTCAATTCACTTTGAAGAATTCGTAGCCTACACCCGAATTTTTTTACTTTCACTTTTTTCCCCTTTCGTTGAGAAACGCCTCATAATTTGTGCATTTTTTTCAAGCATTTTATTATTCTTATAATAAAAATATTTGTTGCCAAAAGGAATATTGAGAATATTGTAAACAATGCTAGAAGCCATCGTTGAGTTGATCTTTTTTTAGATACTATCTACCAAGCATTTTATCCATCGTCTCTACTCCATTTTATCAGTTTAAAAACTGTTTATTTGGGGTTTTTTTTTTCATATCACTAATTTTTCCGTATGCATTGATGATAGTAAATTACTACCTTGTTTTTTTTTACATAACTACATAGGGTTACTTTTTCATGAAAGCCAAACACAGTGGATATTTTCTGAGGAAACAGCCATTTTGGTGGAATGTTTGTTTATTTTTCAGAGTGAACAAAAGGTTTAAGATAGTAAAAATTTTTCTAGTGGAAGAGTTTGGGAAAAAATTATCCATTGTAATGTTTCTACCGGGTTTTTGTATGGTGCCACCCAAATCTTTAACAACTCTTTCACCAACATTTTTCCACGACCATCTTCGATTTCCCCGTGTAAAATTCCCAAAAAGTGGGTAGAATTTTCAGCATCCATATCCACCATACTTTATTCCATATTTAGCTGGATTGATGGAATGTATTGAGTAACTGTTGACCTCGGATGGATGGCTCGTCGATTGTTTGGATTCTATTGGTTTATAATGTTTTTAAATTACTATTTAACATTGTCCAAAGCTGTAGGAGTAGTTTATCACTTTCAAGCGTGAGCTCTAGTATTGAACGCCCAAATCGAATAAACGAATAATATTAAAGAAGCGATTGATATATTGTCCCAATAAAGATAGAATACAGCTGATTGTCAGTATTTGAATTATTTGCGCCAGAAGTTATCAAAATAGCCAAAAATGATAAAATTTTTTGAGCGAGATGTTTCCACTCCAATTGTTTTTTGGGGTTTTTTTTCATTATATGCTATATACGTTGAGTTTCCCCTTTATTAGTATGGTGTATAATGATAATATTTATTTTGTATTTTTTTTTTTATTATTCTGTATACTTTCTACGCTAATTAAGAAAATTAATTTAAAAAATTTGTTAAAATTGAATTATAAAAATTAAAATTATGGAATTTTTTTTAGAAATTATTATTTAATGATTTTCGAATATTAATTACCCTTAATACCATCTAAACATAAGCTAGTACAATGTTTTAACGAAAGATAAGTACTTACCCCCTTTTTTTAACATATACTTATATTACCATAGGTTAAGCCATTAGTTTAAGATTTAGGCTAAGCGATTGCATAAAACGAAATATAATGTTCTCAATTAATGAAATAAAAACGCTTTTTTCGTTATCATAATTAAAACGTCTTTTCGCGACAGGTAATTGAGGGTATTTAAAAATTTCGATCCTTTACTATTTTTCGTTTCTCAAAAACGCGAGAATCTTCAGTACCTAAAATCCTTGACCTCAAATATTATTTTCTTTCACCTTATTTAATACCAGCGAGGAAATTTATTTGCGGGAATTATACAACTCTAGAGGACTATTAAATTTTGAGACTGCAATGAACAGAGCGTCATTGATACAAATACATAGTTGGTCCAGAATAGAATATCGATGCTAATTTAAAAGAGGACGATATTTGCGATGAATTGGGGGAACACCACCCCCCCTTTAAAAGAAAATTTTTTCATGATCTTGTCCTTACCGAAGACATAATAGAGAGAGCAAAAAAATTTACTATCAAAGTAACTAGAATTAGACTATCAACATTAGCATGTTTTAAAGACAAAAATTAATATCTTCTTCAGTGACTAAGTTCTTAAAGGCAGACAAGTGAACCTTTTTTTTGGGGATGACGACATCGAGATCACAATTCTCATTAACACCAACGACATTGAAGCAGCTGGGGATTTACTGTGTATGGGGGGCTTTAAACACAACAATAAAAAAATGATTACATTTGAATGAAATTACGTTAATCTCAAATACTTCTACAGTTAACATAAATGTATAAGTATTTGTAAAGGCCCCGTATTTCGGTCAAAAGTGTTCCACTGTTAATTTAAATACTTTAGCATTTATTTAACA
>NW_026094188.1:0-4951 GCF_024586455.1 Bactrocera neohumeralis | reverse complement strand
CTTGCATCCTTAAGAAAACCCCGGGAAAATTGGGTTTCTTTGGAAATACCCTGATCTTAGAGGACCATAACCCCTTTTTCGAGAAGCTTTTCCATGATGTCCCTTTTCCCTTTCTTAACTCGACATGCATATTGCAAGGCTCTGATACAACGCCAATCTTCAATTAACCCACTTTCTGCGAGCCTTGTTGAATAAAACATGTTGGATGCTCTATTTCGAGAGTTCGAGCAGCTCCATCAGAGCTTTCTCTCTGCCTTCGCCATTGGAAAGAAAATAACCTAGTTTGTTAATGCCGAGCCGAAGACTGACCCACGCGTTCACGGTGTCGGTGGTAACCACGAGCTATTCTCAGCGCGTGGCAGAGTTTTTCGGAGCCTCTTTGAACATTTTCCAGTTTGTATATCTAGGATTTCAAATGACTTTCCAGACGGACATTTTCTCTGACTAGACTGAACCCGGGATATACCATATCCCAGTTTGAGATCAATGGGACAGTTCCGTTCGAGGCTATGTTGAGGTAAGGAACCACCCTCTGTTTGCACAAAATGAACAGGTTTTCAACAATGAAATCAAAGAGCGACTCACCTCTGTTATTAGTGTGTGCGAACTGTTCAAGTTTGAATGCCGCGAGTTGTCGGGACCACGATGACGCCAGTTTGTATAATGTGATGCCAGCCAAGGTCTCCGTCAATAAAGGACCTCATCGCAGCGGCAATGCAGAGATTAACTAGAAGTCTTTCAGTGTCTCATTCCAGCTTTTGCCTTCAGCAGCTTAAGATTAAGCAAAGAAATACCATTAATTCAGCTTGGGATCATAATACAGGCTCTGGTGGTTCTACGTGCATCGGTGGTCACCAGCAGCTTATGACTATTCGTCCTCAATCCAGAGATGTCGTTAGTCAGCCACGGTTTCTAGATCAGGACGACATCGGCTTCGCCTTGTTTTAGATGAAGCATTTTCTATGCCTCTTATACGAGTTCAAACATCACAGTAATGTAATGAAAATACAACTGAGTACCTATACCAAACAGCAACAATTTTCAGCACATTTCTCATTCAAGTCTTCCTGTCAGAGCCCAATGTTGTTAAAGCATTAAGTCACTGAAGCACAAAAACTTCATGACACAACAGAATTTTCTATCAAAAGCACGCCTCATTTCATACAATACTACAAATGGAAGGCAAATCTAAGCAGAAGTTTCCAAAGTACAAGTATGTGTATTAAATGCCTGAGTGAATTTGCATCCCACTGAAATTATATGCCTTGGACAAGAGGGGGTGAATATAAATAAAAAGCAGGTCAAAAACTGTGCGATATTCCTTTGATGCATTCATCATGCATACCGTCGCGTCGCACATTGTCCGAAATGCGCTGCGAGCGTGACATGAATTTCAGCATCTGTATTTCCTCCTACTTTTATATCTGGATCGGCCCAGCCTCAACCATCAACGCAATTCATGCAACCCATTTAGGCGCTGTAAAGTAAGCATTGCTTGTAATATAAAACCCAAAGGCGAATAAAAATGGCATGCAATTCACCCGAAATGACCACCTTTTGGTGAAAAAGTACCGTTTGGGCGAATGCCAGCATACAGACATCGGCGTGCGGTAGTGAAGTGGAGTATTTGAACGATACGGTGGGAATAGAAAACAGATTAAACAGCATAATTACTGTATGTACTATGTTAGGAGGGAATTATTATAAAGTATATATAGATTTTTGTAAAGTGTCTCTAAAATTTCACCGTTCAGACTTGAATAAATATTTTTTTGATTGGAAATCTGTTTCTGCACTTCTGTTAAAGGATGGCTTCCTCAGTATAAAAATCATTGCTGAAATAGGTGTAGACAGATCCTCCAGATCCACCTGCCTCTCACGAAGTGAGTGAGGTCTTCCTTCTGCTTCCACTGCGTCGAATACAGAGCTGGAAGCTTCATCCATTCGAACGAGGCGACTTATCCAGCGTAGATGGCTGTTTTTACCTTGAAATGGCAATGTCGTCGTATATCTCGCACAGCTCATCGTTCCATCGACCGCGGTATTCGCCATTGCCGATGCTAAAGGACCATAAATCTGCCGGCAGAACCTTTTCTATAGGAAACTCATAACTCCGACTTCATCAGATATTGTCATCGTCCATGTACACGATATATGTAGCAGAACGGAGATGATGAGAGACTTGTACAATTTGGTCTTTGTTCGTCGAAAGATGACTCTTACTTAACTAACTGTAGTCCAAAGTAGCACTTTTTGTTGGTTCATGCTGGTTTCAAGATAGACGAAATTATCTACGATTTCAAAGTTATGACTGTCAACAGTGACGTGAGAGCCAAGTCGCGAGTGCGACGACTGTTTGTTTGATGACAGGAGATATTTCACGTTTTGCTCGTTCACTACCACACCCGTTTGTTCATTTTCTTATCCAGTATGGAAAAACAGAACTAACGGCGCGAAGGGAGGCTAACTCTTCTGAAGATTGTACTTTCCCCTATTCAGATCTGGGCATCTCGAATTATTTTCCAGCCATTGATTGAAGAAGTCACTGGTTTGGTAACGAATGGCTGGTGAGGTCCTTCCCGATCCTGGACGGAGCTTTGGGTATTGCTCAACGTCAGTTTACAGAGAGAATGGAGTCATGTGAGAAATTCACGTACAAATGAGAATCTATTATCTGGGGAGCTATTATCTGGGGACCAGAAACAATTATTTACATATCGCTCAAACAGATCATGACTTCCTGGCCTTAGATCACATCTTCTTACAAAGAACATCGTCGAAAAGTTTTTTAAAAAGTTTCTGATGACAGCTTAGTCATTAGCACATTTCAAAGACAGTTTTCGGGTTTTATTCTGGTTATTTTAATAGTCGTTTTATTTGTATAGTGGAAAGTGAAAGAACTCAGAAGAATCTGAAATTGTGTTATATGGGGAAAAAGGCGTGGTTGTAGCCTGATATTAATCATTTTTAGCACTGTAACATAACTATATCGGAAGAATAAAGAAAATCGCTTTGGCGGATTTCGGTCGAGTAAGTCCTGAGATATGTAGGCTGTTACATAAATAATTCACTCTTAGTCGCTAAAAAATGGAAATTATTCACCTTCAGATTGTTACTTGAAAATACATCTCATACATCGTGTGAGAATTTCAATGATTTCTCACCCAATCTGAAAACAGTGTTTTGTGAAATAAAGTTAGTTTTGCAGCGAGTTAAGCTGTTAAAAATAAATAGTATGATCCAACCTTCGAAACTATTTGTCAAATCAACTTCAAATCGTCGGACATATTTTCAAATATAGGCAGGGTGTCTCAAAATTAACGCATAGGAAGTCAAAACACTGTTATCACGTGCCAGATGGCAAAACTAAGGCTGCAAATCCCGGTAGATGAATGGCAACCTACATAAGAGGCGATGGGTTATAAAGACTGTCCGCAATGGAAAATTGTGGGTATTCGCAAAAATTCAATTTTTTAATTTCACAAGTGGATATAACCCTTTAATCGACAAAGTCAACGGAAACTGCCAGTCAGTGTGTTTTCATGGTTTTTTTATAATTATCATTTCTCAAGTCCCCAGGGTCCTCAGTACTTTTAGAAAACTAAAGTTATCTGCTAACAAAAGTTTTAAAACCATACTTTGCTTCACTTTATTTCTTTTTTTTTTCATTTGAGTCACCAATTATTGTAACAGTACTATATAAAAGTTATTCATTAAAGCATATGCCTGCGGCTCGTGACTTACGTTTACACCTATTAAACGCCTGCAGCACCCACGCCAGCCATGCTATTTCTATGCGCCGTCGCTGTCCTCTCCTTGTTCACACGCTACTCTTATTCCTATTGATAACGCTGTTCGTCTGTTGGCGCAGCCTGCGCTAGTCGCTCATAGCCGTTGTGGTTTAACGGCTTGATTTTGCCAACGTCGTGAAAATGCCCCGTCGCGCTATGTATGCATTCTTCCGCCACATAATTTACATACAAGAATATCTCATTGTGGCTGTTGGTTTTATGGTAGTCTGCCTTACCGGCTCTATGTTGGTGTGGCTTTTTTGTTATTTTATTGTCATTACTTCTTCCAGTTAACTGTTGTTGCTTTGTAGGCTTTTGTATTTGTTATTAATCAATTTTGTCCACGTGCTTATGGTAGCTGGCTGTGTGCGTCTATAAATATACTATAGTTGAAACGGCGTTGCCACAGCAGGTCTGCTGGTACCCGCGTTTGGTACTTATTGGTTTTATTAATTTCTATGTTGTTATTTTTGCTGCCAGTATTTGGGTAGTTTTCGCCTTTGCCGCTGCCGCCCTGTGGTCGCTTTCTAGTGGCTGCTGCTTTAGGCTCGGGTTTCTATTTTTTAGTGGCAGACAAAGGGGTAGACATCGTTTGTGAAGTTTTTTAAATAACATACATATACAAGCTGACAGAACCCCCCCCTGGAGAAGGAGGGGTCACCCATTTGAGGTTTTTTAAGAGGATGTTTTTAAATATTATTTTTAAAAATCAATAATCAATAAAAATCCTTTTGTGCAGTTTGGGATATAACCGGGGATTTACGATAGGTACTCAGAGATGTTTTTTTTTTATTTAGACACCAGCGGGGTGAAGGACAAAGGCCCCGGGGCGGGCTTCCTTTCTTTTGCGTCATGAGATCCTAGGGAGCCGGTTTTTCTTTGATGTCCCAATATTAACTTGTTTTCCTTTGAAAACTTTTAAAATTCTTCAGAGGGAATGGCTGTTTGAACTTTTTTATGGCAGATAATGGGAAAGCCCGCCCCTCGCTTCGTTTAAACGGGCCCCCCTCCTGGTTTTGATTTCCTGCCATTCAGCAGGCTGGGTTTCTCCATAACCCCCGGGTAACCCCAGACCGTCAAGATTTTACCTTTTTAAGAGCAAAAAGTCACTCTTGATTTTTTTTTGATATATAATTTTTATATCAACACGGCTTGAAACG
>NW_026094187.1:0-4140 GCF_024586455.1 Bactrocera neohumeralis | reverse complement strand
ATACAAAAAAAGACTACAATGAGCAAACATACAATGAGCAAATCACAAGGACACAATTGAAGAAACACTCGACCTCACTGACGTACATTTTTTAGACTAAATAGCTCTTCGCTACCTTATTTCAGATGCAGGACGAAGAGCGGCGAAATAATGCAAATATTAGTAGACATCGGATCCAATAAAAATTATGTACATACAATCAAGCTTAGTAGAAAAAGCAATAGCAAACAATACTCCTTTTCTAGCCAACTCAGTAGGCGGCAAAATAAAAATTACTCACCATACATATCTAAATCTTTTCAATTTGGAAAATTGCAAATTAAAATATTTCCTATTGCCAACACTCACCACTTTCCATGCCATATTAGGAAACGATAGCTTAAAGCACTTTCTGCAATCATACACAAAGAAAATTACATATGTAGTAGCAAATACGAAAGAATCTATCTGAGACAATATAGTGTACAGGACGTTAACTTAATACATATCCGCGACGAACATATGAGTACAGTAGAAAAACATGCACTTAGGAAACTGGTACAAAAGCACCGAAACCTATTTTCGGAACCGGACGAAAAACTAACTTACACAACAAAAATAGTTGCAGGAATTCGAACAAATTCAGACACGCCTATATACTCCAAGTCCTACCTTTATCCTATTAGCCTAAAAGAGAAAATTGAAAAGCAAGTAAATAAATTATTAGACGACGGTATCATACGACAATCAAGATCACCCTATGTATAACTCACCTGTATGGGTAGTGCCTAAAAAAGAGGACGCGTCTGGCAAAAACAAATTTAGAATGGTTATAGATTGCAGGAAGCTAAACGCAGTTACAGTTGCAGATAGGTATCCAATACCTGAAATAAATGAAGTTCTCTCCCAACTAGGAGAAAACCGAATTTTCTCTGTGATTGATTTAAAAAGCGATTTCCATCAAATTCCTCTTAAGGAATCTGGCGTGGAAAAAACAGCATTTTCAGTGAACAATGGGAAATACGAGTTCACCCGACTTCCGTTTGGTTTGAAAAATGCCCCGGCCATATTTCAACGGACGCTTGACGACATACTAAAACAATACATAGGCAAAATATGCTATGTACATAAAGACGATATAATTATATTTAGTAGAGACGAAAAATCACACTCCGAACACATAGACACAATTATGTCGATTTTCTTGTATATTCACATTAAGCAATCGACATTGAGTTGCTTCGAATCACCAGTTTAACATATTTAAGTTAATTTGCCTTCCTCATCTTACTGAAGTGGACATAGAGCCATAACGGCAGTGCATTTGGAAGATTTCCACAATCCGTTATTAAGGCATAAAGTCGATTTTCTTGTATATTCGCATTAAGATATCGATATTGAGTTGCTTCAAATCATTTACCTTAACATATTTAAGTTAATTAACCTTCTTCATCTTACTGAAGTGGACATAAAGCCATAAAGGCAGTGCATTTGGAAGAATTTCACAATGCTATATTATGGTACAAAGCCGATTTTCTTGTATACTCACGTTTGGCAATCGATATTGAGTTGCTTCAAATCATTAGTTTAACATATTTAAGTAAAATTTGCTTCTTCATCTTACTGAAGTGGACATAAAGCCATAACGGCAGTGCATTTGGAAGAATTCCACAATCCTATATTAAGGTATAAAGTCGATTTTCTTGTATATTCACATTTAGCAATCGATATTGAGTTGCTTCAAATCATTAGTTTAACATATTTAAGTTCACTTACCTTCTTCATCTTACTGAAGTTGACATAAAGCCATAACGGCAGTGCATTTGAAAGAATTCCACAATCTTCTATTAAGGTATAAAGTCGATTTTCTTGTATATACACATTTAGCAATTGTATATTCACATTTAGATCGATTGAGTTGCTTCAAATCATAGTTTAACATATTTAAGTTAATTTACCTTCTTCATCTTACTGAAGTGGACATAAAGCCATAACGGCAGTGCATTTGGAAGAATTCCACAATCTTATATTAAGGTATAAAGTCGATTTTCTTGTATATTTACATTTAGAAGTCGATATTGAGTTGCTTCAAATCATTAGTATAACATATTTAAGTTCACTTACTTCTTCATCTTACTGAAGTGGACATAAAGCCATAACGGCAGTGCATTTGGAGGAGTTCCACAATCTTATATTAGGGTATAAAGTCGATTTTCTTGTATATTCACATTTAGCAATCGATATTGGGTTGCTTCAAATCATTAGTTTAACATATCTAAGTAGCTTTACCTTCTTCATCTTACTGAAGTGGACATAAAGCCATAACGGCAGTGCATTTGGAAGAATTCCACAATCCTATATTAAGGTATAAAGTCGATTTTCTTGTATATTTACATTTAGCAATCGATATTGAGTTGCTTCAAATCATTAGTTTAACATATTTAAGTTCATTTACCTTCTTCATCTTACTGAAGTGGACATAAAGCCATAACGGCAGTGCATTTGGAAGAATTCCACAATCCTATATTAAGATATAAAGTCGATTTTCTTGTATATACACATTTAGCAATCGATATTGAGTTGCTTCAAATCATTAGTTTAACATATTTAAGTTAATTAACGTGCTTCATCTTACTGAAGTGGACATAAAGCCATAACGGCAGTGCATTTGGAAGAATTCCACAATCCTATATTAAGGTATAAAGTCGATTTTCTTGTATATTTACATTTAGAAGTCGATATTGAGTTGCTTCAAATCATTAGTATAACATATTTAAGTTCACTTACCTTCTTCATCTTACTGAAGTGGACATAAAGCCATAACGGCAGTGCATTTGGAAGAATTCCACAATCCTATATTAAGATATAAAGTCGATTTTCTTGTATATTCACATTTAGCAATCGATATTAAGTTGCTTCAAATCATTTCTTTAACTTATTTAAGTTAATTACCTTCTTCATCTTACTGAAGTGGACATAACGCCATAACAGCAGTGCATTTTGAAGAATTCCACAATCCTATATTAAGGTATAAAGTCGATTTTCTTGTATATACACATTTAGCAATCGATATTGAGTTGCTTCAAATCATTAGTATAACATATTTAAGTTCACTTACCTTCTTCATCTTACTGAAGTGGACATAAAGCCATAACGGCAGTGCGTTTGGAAGAATTCCACAATCCTCTATTAAGATATAAAGTCGATTTTCTTGTATATTGACATTGGGCGATCGATATATATTAATAATTTAACTTATTTAAGTTAATTTAACTTCTTCATCTTACTGAAGTGGACATAAAGCCATAACGGCAGTGCATTTGGAAGAATTTCACAATCCTATATTAAGGTATAAAGTCGATTGTCTTGTATATTCACATTTAGCAATCGATATTGAGTTGCTTCGATCATTAGTTTAACATATTTAAGTTCACTTCCCTTCTTCATCTTACTGAAGTGGACATAAAGCCATAACGGCAGTGCATTTGGAAGATTTCCACAATCTTATATTAAGGTATAAAGTCGAGTTTCGTGTATATACACATTTAGCAATCCATATTGAGTTGCTTTAAATCTGTATAAAACTGAGAGGGTTTTTTTATAAAAACTCGCGGCACTTACCAATTCTTTTTATGAGTAGCGACGACCTTGGCTAAACGAATTAAAAGTTGAAGCTGCGGGATAATCGGTTGGCGGATGGTTACAAGCGCACGGATCGTAAACGAAAGAGAGCGGCGCCTAGTCCGTCGGTCCCTTTTGTTATTTTTTGTGCGGTGTCCTCATGTGTGTTGAATTCGTGATGCGTTGGTGTGTGTGGGATGAAATGATGACGTGTGGAGTTGGTGTGTGTGTGATGAGAGGATGATGTGTGGAGTTGGTGTGTGTGCGATGAGAAGATGATGTGTTGAGTATGGTGTGTATGCGATGAGAAGATGGTGTGTTGAGTATGGTGTGTATTGTGGGGTGTAGATGTATTATTTTGAGAGGGGGGTCAGGTTCTCATTTAGCCATCCCGGCCCCCCTAAAAGACTGTTTAGCCCAAAAGGCGCTGCAGCCGTTGCAGCGTTGCCACAGCGCTGCTCAGACCCGTAGATCGGCGAGGTGGTGGCCCAGGCTGTCGACGCCGCAACGAGGGTCCGTCGCGCTGGTGTGCGCCACGAG
>NW_026094186.1:0-4063 GCF_024586455.1 Bactrocera neohumeralis | reverse complement strand
AATTTAAAATTTTTTTATAGTATCGCTAAACAGCCTGACCTGTCCCCTTCAAATCATACGATACTTTTTTGGCAATTTTTGAAAGTAAAATTACAGTTATTCAAGGAAAATTATTTTTTACGTTGTTTTATTGATTATCTTTTTTAAAAATAATGAAAAATTTTTTTGAAAAAATTAATCAAAAATTACTTTTATTTAGTTATTTTATTGACGTTTCTAAAATCTTATAATCCAAATACACACATAAATACGTACGGGGTTTAAATACATAGAAATAAGTATATAAGACAGAGTATTAAAAAAATTTGGAAAACAAAAAGTACTTAAATAAACAACAATAATATCTGATAAAGGTTTGCATAAAAATATTAATTTTGAAATTTAAAAGACATCTCGCGAAAAAACGTCACCAGTCCCCCTTTTTTGTTTTTGTTTTTTTGTATCGTATTTATTCTTCGCTTTCTACTGTTTTTTTTTTTTTTAACATTAATATTATTTTGGGCTTTGCGCCTTCGACTAAGCTGACAGTTCGATTCTGGGGATTTTTTGGGTTGAAGAGTTGTTGCTATAAATATTTGAGCAACCTTATAATTTATTTTTTTTAAATTGATGTATCACCGGGATATTATGTGAAGTCAAGATTGCCTTTATTTTTATTGCATGCCGCCAGTGTGAGTAGAAAACATTTGCAGACACATTAGGGGAAGAGCATGCAGGGTTGTATTTTTAAATTTTGATCTTTTTTGGTACCAAATTTCTGCACGAAATATAGAATAAGAAAGAGGGGTTTTTTTAAAAAACAAAAAGAGTTGTTATTACGGTGGCCATTCTCGAACGTTGTTTTTTAAAAAATCGTTTTTTTACAAAAAAACCCCAAAAAACTGGATAAAACAAAAAAATCTGGCTAAAAAACACACACCCGTTTCAATTTTTGGTTAAATATAATTCAAAATATATAATTCCAAACCTTAATTTTACATTTTGGTACAGATTATAATTTTTTCTGTTATTCGCACATGATTATTAACTCTAAATACGAAGCATCCTTTATAAAAAAATAAAGGTCTGTCGCAAAAGAAAAGGACTGTTAAAAAAAAAAAAAAAAATTAATATTTTCAAAAATTTATATTTTTTATTCAAAGTCAATTCGGTCAATTAGCATTTCAAATGAGGTTTAAGGCTTTTTTGGGGAATGCCTTGAGAATATCGGTCGTCCCCTTTTTGTATAGCTGAAATGTCCAAAACCAGTGCCCTTTTTTCAGGGGCCCAATGTTTTTTTAAATAGGTAAAAATCACAGGGGGGTTTGAAGGGTGAGTGTTTAAGGTTAAATATGGAGTTTTTGTAAAAAAAATCGTGACAAGCGTCGACCATGACACGGGATTATCGTGCAACAGGCGCCCTCCCTCAGGGTATTTGGTCGAGCACGACGAATGCGTAAAAAAGCGCTTCAAAACCCCAAAGGTAAACAAGCATTAATCGTTTGGCCAGGTGGACGAATTTCGGTGTTCAATACCCGGAATCGTAAAAACAAATCGCTTTTCATTTTCCCCGAAACGATTTTGGTAGGTAATATTTTATTCGCCCTTACTTTTGGTTTTGGGATCTAGCCCCTTTATTACCAGTCAAAATTTTCAAATATTTAAAAGTTTAGTCCTTTTTTCATTTAACAAACTAAATGTTGTTCGTAATTTTGCTCTTCGTAAATTTTTGGGAAAACGGGCAACCTTCTTAAAATTTTCACAAATGCAAAAAAGTCAAATTTTTATTTTATAACAAAAAAGTTTTGGGCTCATTTTTTAAAAATTCCTGGCACTTTTTAATAGTTTTGGGAACAGATTTTGGGTATTTTTAAATCGCTTGCAAAAAGGAATAAATCATTTTTTGAACCAAAACTTCTAACAATTTTTTTCATCATGGAAAATTTCGCCTTAAAAACGTTTGCAAATCGTTCAACTTTGGGTTGCAGCTCAACATGATCAAATAACGAAATATGAATGAAGTCTTGAGACCTAGCATTCAATTTTGATCATATTCGACCTTTTTGACCCGTCAGTAACGAGTTACAAAACGTGAGAGTCGATTTGCCGTTCGGGCAACCGGACTAAAGTGTGGAACGATTCCAATTTTACGTCGAGATCAGGTTTTGCCGCTGAAGCCCTGACCTCCCCAAAGGACATCGCTTGCCTCTAATCGACGTAAATTTTTCGCGATGAGACCGATTTGGCTTAAAGGGTATGTAAACAAGCAACATTGCCGCAGGCAGGAAAAGGGAAAAAAAAAACCCCCAACCCTGAAAAAGGTTTGGTAGTTTTGGGCCGTTTAAAATTTTGTCCGTTATCGCGCCATGATAACCGACTTTTAACGCCAAAAATTGAAGTTTTGGGATCGGGCCGACTTTTGGGTTTCTAAAAAAACGGTGGCACTTCACGCATCGCATCTATCAAGGGAATTTATTGAGAAAATCACTTCGGTGAGCAGAAAATTTATTTTTTCGGCCGATCGATTGGCCACCAAGATCGGGGAAAGTCCACCGTTAGACCCCCTTTCCCTTTTTTACGTACCTAAAGCCCCAAAGTCTACGCGGACAACCCTTTGTTTCAATTGGCCTTGTAGAAAAACATCACGCGTGTCATTCGCCGGTTACCAGTCGAAATGCTCGAACGAGTCATCGAAAATTGGACTCAGCAGAACCATCGGGAGAAAATTTCTTAAAAAATTAAATGCCAAAAAAATTTCTTCCGAATGATTGAACATTCCCAATAAATTTGTAGTTTCTGTGTTTTTTAAAAAATTGGGGAACCCTCGAAATGGATAACCCTTTACCGTCATACAACGTGGGGGTTAAAGAATTAAGTTCTTGTAAGGAAACCCTTTTTATTTCACATTACTTTAGTAAAGTCGTCATGGATTTTCCTGGGCATTTTTCCCCCTACTATAGGGAAAAAGCCTTAAGATCGACATATGACATATAGCCCCTTTTGCCCCCAAAAACGATCAGTTTTTAAAGATTTTTTCTGGGAAACTTCAAAATTTTTTTGAAGGGCCTTATGTTTTAAAGTTTCACCAAAGTTAACGTGTTTTGCTTGTTTTTGTTTTTTTTAGTAAGTATTTTTTTTGGGGCTCAGAAAAAGGGGGCTTCAAAAAAATTAATTGATTTGGCAATATTTATAATAGACATTTAAGTGTTTACACGTCAAAATTTTTTTGACAGTACGCTAAGTTTTTTTAGTTATAAGATGAGGGAAAAACGTAAAGGGACAGAAATGGATACAAATGAAAAAAAAATTTATTTAAGTATGCAAATTTTTATTAAAATGATTGTCAATCCCTCGTGTACCAATTTTAGCGTGCAAAATAAATCGAACATAGAGGGTAAAGGGGAAAAGTCAAAAATTTTACCCTTGTTTCAGTTTTTCGACCCTTTTCATTCATTCCCAAATTGGGAAAATACAATGCGGGGGGCCAAATTTTATGAATTGTGGTTGAGAAACCTTCCTCAAAATTTTTTAAAAGGGTTTCAAATGCCTGTATCCATACCGTTTAAATCCCGCTCTAAAAGCCTGGTAGTGTGGGGGAAATGTATGATTCCTTCCAGGGCGTCAATCACATACTATAAAGTTCGATGCAAAACCTTCAATATACTGGGATTAGTCTCACGGTTTTATGATCCAAAAAAACCTAGTTATATCTGAGATATAGGCCCTTTGGGGTATTTTTTGACTGTTCCCAAAGATCAGAGAAAAAAAGCGCTGATACTATCAAAACAAATTATTTAAAAAAAAAATTTTTTTGAAATTTAATTTTTTCATAACTTTTTTAAAGTGGATTAACTTCCTTTTAAATTTAACTTTATTTAATTAAAAAGCAAGAGAGTTAAATCCAAAAATTTGAGAAGCTTCATATCGTGGAGTATTTTGGAAAAACGTATATAATGCATTTTCCTGTATTTTGGATTAAGGGGCCCAAAAGGTTCCACCCATTAGATGAAATCATTATAATGTGCGATTTTTTTGAAAATTTTTGGCGTTGGTCTTTTTTAAAGGTTGTCACTTGATTCATAAT
>NW_026094185.1:0-4692 GCF_024586455.1 Bactrocera neohumeralis | reverse complement strand
AAGTATGTATGTATGTATGTATGGTATGTGCGTTAACTTGTACTTGTAGTGTACTTATGCCGTTTGCGCCATCACAACATCTGCTTTCAACACCGTTGTTTGCGCGCAGGTACTTATTTTAGTTGCTGATTATTTTGTTATTTCACATTCTTTATCCACGCGTTTCTTTCATTGCTCTTCTCGCTTTCATATGCGTCTGCTTGTCACATAAGCGAAGATTATATGGTTAAATTACGCAAATGAAATAACTCAATGTCGATATTTTCTGTAATATGATGGTGGCAACCTTGCTTGCAAATGAACTAGTTACCAACTGGTTGGGTTTGCACCAGTGCTTAATTGCATAAATTTGTCTAATTTTTCAAAAACTAGGAATAATTTATTAAAAAATTGTTTTTTTTTTCTTATTTTTGAAGCCCTCTATATTACAAGAGATCAAAAGAATACATAGAAAAACCTAAAAGGCGGTTTTTGGAAATTAAAGAAAAATTGTTGAGTCAATTGTTTTAAAATTTTAAGCTTACATTTATACACATTTAAAAGTACACAGTGAAATTAAAAAAAGACAATTAAATATTTTTGGAGTTCTATAGGAAAAATTTTGTATTTCGGAAACCGAAATTTTGGAATTTTCGAAACCGCAATACAAAATTTTTGAGAGGGTGAATCTTGCAAAGATGCTGCCACTGTAAGAAGGCAGGATGCACGGTTCATATTGCCTACTTAAGGTACACCTCTTTCGAGATCAAGCCCAATTAGCATTGTCGAACTTACTGGACTTGCGAGCAGTTCGCCCACGTACTAAAACCATAAATTCCTTCAGCTTTAGCTTATATTTAGCCCCGCGACCGCCCGTTAAGTATTACTTCGCAGGATCAAGCTGGGCAAAAGAGTTTGTGCTCTGCTGGATTACGCAGCTGGTCTTAGCTTCTTCGCTGCCGTTCCCTTATTCCGAGTTCTTGGATCACTATTGCTGCCCACTCTTTCATTTTCGCCCATAACATTTTGTTGTTGGCGTCATGCGTGGTTTATTATTCCTTCGATACTATATCTCGAGCAGAAGAAAAGATATTCTCAGCGCTTTCATCGGAACTGCTACAGAATGAACATTTGTGTCATCATCGATGCCGAATCTGTGGAGGTACTCCCTGAAACAGCCATTGTCTGTCGAGAATTGCGTCAGATAAGTGTCTGTCTCCCCGTGTTGTCTCTCAATCTAGACTGGTACGTTTTTAATGAGCCTATGCGTACATCTTAATTTTTCTGGCGCGTCGCATTGTTTTTACCATTCTTCGAGGCTCACCTTTCCTCCGTTTTTCGTTCGCCAGCCGTTAGATGCCTATACATAGCTTTATATTTTTGGTGGGCTTTACTTAACTCTGAGGTCTTTAAATCCGGCGGCATAAGACCAGAAATAATACTGGCCGCTTCTCATGTTAGACCGTTCTAAACGCACATGCCACCCTGATGGCGCATAGCCTGGGCACTACTTTTTGCCTTATTGACATTTGTTTTTGGCTCAGTGCTTTTCCCCATATAAGAGCACGTATGTCAGTCTTGACTGACAGACTTTAACTAGTAGGGTTCTACTTTGACTAGAGCCATTATTCTTGACAGGATCACTCTCACTGTAGCTGCCTTGCGACAGGCTTTTTCAACATGCGTTTTGAAATTCAGCCACATATCAATTATAATGCCAAGGTACCTCAGGAGTTTTACGTTGCAATGTTGTATCCATCGATATTTAATGTGACCGTTTCTAGTTTTTCCTGCTCGTGATAAGCACCGCTTCCGTCTTTCTCCGGCCAACTCTGGTTTAGTTTCAGTGAGGTCAATTAATTTTTGTTATGGTTGCATTGCAGATACTTGGAATAGTTTTTGATGACTTAAAGGTTATTAAGTCATTATTATTAAGAAGGGTCTGAGATTTACCATTGAAATCTGTCGAATGTATTGGGTTATTGAAAAATATATAATAGCTATGTGGCTTGACAGGGTGAATATATTTCTTACTCATATCCTTCAAGATGCTTCAAATGATCCTTGATGGTATAAATATCACTCATTTAAGTTCCTTTAGAATCTTAACCCCCAAAAATATCCACTGTATGAGTTACTTACTTAGGTTTCTTAGGTATAAGCCTTAAGTCATTAGCTATTACATAATAGCCTAAGCCACTTGCGGTTAATTATTATGACTAAAATGTCACGAAATTTTTCTTTTACTATGTTCATATAGGGATATACATATATATTTTTTAAAAATATTGCCAACGTATATTTCTAAATGTCACCGAAAGTGTAAAATTTAAGAATTCTCAAAAATAGACAAATCGAAACAAGTAAATAAACGAATCAAATAGTTAGGTTAACATGCACTAAAGTTTGTGCCTGAAAATTCATTAGATTGTTACTAAGCATGTTTAAGGGTACCCACTAGGAAAGTTGAAGGGCTCGTAACGAGAGAGCGTTGAAAAACTACTGCTTGGGTTCGCAAGTTTTCTTCCTAAAAGTGATAACAGTGCCATGTTGAATACGAGTTCCCCTGAACGGAACCTGACGGATTATTTTGCTGGTATTTGCCTCTCTAAAGCTTTCTCTCTATTGTATGCAAGGCAGAAACCGCCACAAACAAAAACTTAAGTGACTATTTCTGGCTGATTCAATAATATTATCATTTCTGTCGAACTGTCGCTATCTATCTCCTACCATCCGATGAACTTTTTTTCTAATTTGGTACAACCTTTATTTTTACGATTTGTCTGCTAATTTTTACCGTGAAAAAAAGTACAACAATTGAAATTTTCTATTGGAATCACGGCTACGGAATTATTGAAATTCTTGCAGAATGGTTTTGGGAGTCTACTTTATGACGAACTCAAGTATTTGAGTGGACACAAAGCGGTCATTGAAGGTCGCGAAGTCTTCGAAAACTTGCTTCATGCCGATCCATCTCTATTAATGATAAAAACATCGAAAAAGTTAAAGATACAGTGACTGAAAATCATCGTGTTGTCATAAAAGATATAGCACAGGATCTCAACATGTCTTATGGATCGACACATCAAATTTTGGTTGTTTTGGGTATGAAGTGTGTCAATGTAGAATCATAGCAAAAGAGCTGAATTTTTTTGCAAAAGCGACGTTTGATAGAGGTCAGAAAAGATGCTTCACAACGTTACCTTAGGGTCATTAATTCATCAGTTTTTTGTTTTTGGAAGTCCGGGTCAAATTTGATCAAGCGGTATACACTATTCCATGGCAGAATTCTTTCTCAACAACTATCTGAGAGACTCCAATATACAACCATTGCCAGTTCGAAATCAGTTCAACTGCTCTAAACTTTTCCCTGTAGGCTTCTCCAGCTATCAGGCTATCAAATGTTTATGCTGTCAGGTTTGTGTCTGTGTTTGGGTTCTGCCATGTGTGGAGATTCGTCATCCCAACCGTGGAACCGTGGCGAAATAAATACAATACTTACCATTTAACTGTTGTTTATGGCTCATCGGTCATTTACACCGAAAATCAATATTTATTTTCGCTCGAAAGCATTATCGCGCGCCCAGTGGTTTGCATGGTGTTTTCCGCGACTAGTATACACACACACACACAAACATATATTTTGTCTACTAATGTGTGTATAGAGTTGTGTGTCTGTTTGTTGTTGTTTCGATGTTTTATCTATTTCCTTTTTACATTTAATGCTTTACGAATTTGTGACAAGTCTGGCCACATCGAATAGCAAATTAGGCAAACAAAATTAAATTTGATGACAATTCGAGTGTGCACTGAACTGGTGGATAAACAGAATGACAAAAGTACAACAAATTAAAAACAAAAAGAATTGAAACGAAAAATTAGATAACCAGTTGTTACAAAATACACTCACAAACATAGAGGCACATTGCAATAAAAAATTTTATCTTCAAATTGCGTACAAAATTTCCGCTGAATTTTTAATGGTTTTATTCAAAAATGGATAAAATGCATTAAATATGCTTAATACTCGTAGTTTAGCAAATTTATAACCATATTTCGTGGTATCTTATTAGTATTGTTAAATAAACAGTTATATTTGGCACACTCGTAAATCACTGAGGTATGTGCTATGTGCGTGTGATAGTAATCGTCATTTTGACGAATGGTTAAAAGTGGTAAGATCTTTCGAATTTACATAGATGCGTTCCAAGAAAATGTTTCTCTCTCGGAAGCTTTTTTGAGTTCATGAATATTTCGATGGGGGCAAAATACAGTTGTTTTACAGGAGGTTTTTGGTGATCTTCGAACCTATTTTGTAGTACGTTCTTTACTTGTTACTTATTTTTGACCTCAAGCTGTAAGAGAGAGTGAGAAAAAGCGTTAGCAAGAAGAACCCTACATAAATTGTCGGAAGTATCACCAAGGTTGATTTTTGGAGGACGTAACTACCTTTTCTTTTCTGAAAATTTGGAACATAAAAGGTTAGTTTCCCCTCATCTTGTGAAATATTTTTGTTTTTGCCAAAATGAAAACCAAAAACTTGAATTTGAATTTTTCACATATATTACCACCACCCATGATCCAATTCCAGACCAATATCGCTCATAAATTATACTTCCTTTCATTTTTATTATATTACCGACCCAAAACGTGGAATTAGAAGTGTTCTGTCAATAATTGCATTGATTGATGCGATATGTGGAAGTGGTGCCA
>NW_026094184.1:0-5125 GCF_024586455.1 Bactrocera neohumeralis | reverse complement strand
ATATCAAAGATTTTGTATCCAAAAAATTTTCGGATAACGTTATATTATATTGTAAATATATTATACTTTTGAAGCCTCCCCCTTAACATATCTAGTTCAGGGCATAATAATTCATCATCTGTTATACAGTTTCTTATAGTGGTTTAATGGACTTGATTCAATGAGACCTAAATGATTTTGAATTTTTTCTTTAAAAATATTCATAATATGAATATACATAAGTTGAAGTATAGCAACGATAGGAGTCTAATGGGAAAATTTGCTAAATTTATAAAAGGATTCTTACCAATTGGGGATTAATTTTGATGAGCTAAAACAGATGAAAAATTCTCATTCAATATATAGTAAATAGTTTTTTTTTATCAAATATTTCAAAATTACTATATATTTATGAAATACAATAGTGCCATGGGTTTAAAGGTTATTATTGATTATATAAGAGTTCCCTAACCACGCACTAGGCAATAAACCATTTTAGGTGCGTTTTATTTCCCAAATTGCACTAATTTTACTACCTGAAGCTCTATGACTTTTAACCACAATCATCTTGCATTCAAAATTCCTAAACTTTAGTAAGATTTCAGTATGTGTGGCAAAAATGAATATTACACTTGACTAAAAAAAAAGGTAGAGTGATTTTTAATATTTACGAAATTGTTTTGTTAATTAAGAATTTGAACGAATGAAATTGAAGCTCAACCACATGTTTAGCGAGTTGCAAGAGCTCAGTCAATCGATGGTTAGGATAAGCAGCGGAGTCAATGTGCTCCTTTGAGTGACTAAACAAATGTGAGCACGGCAGCGTGGCATGAAGTGTTATGTGAACATATATTATATATAACAAGTAAGGAAGGAACTAAGTTCGAGTGCAACCGAATATTTTATACTCTTGTACTTTTTGTAAATTTGCGCGGTTATAAAAAAAGCTTTATAGCCCTACATGGGGCTATCCTCCGATTTCATTTTTTACACTATCGATAGAAGTTCTTATAAGATTTGTTCCCAGCAAATTTAGCTGTTGTAGTTTTATTGATTTAGGGTATATATACATTATACTTATTAGAGGACGGGCCACAGCCCCGTATTTAACAAAATTTTCCCACAAGTGTCCCTTGTACTACGATACTCTGTACCAAATTACAGCTTAATATCTTAGTTATGTTACTTTATATGTTTTCGGTTAATGGCGATTTGTGGGCGTGGCAGTGGTCCGAATACGCTCATCTACGAACCCGAAATTGTTTTTGTGGCATACAAAATCAGACACTTACTACTTAACAGCATTAGATATTAAAAGAAATAAAGAGAACAAAACAAATACAACCAACAACAGAGGCGTTCAAAATGGCCCACACGCACTCATAACTGAGCGCAGAAGGAATTGTTATTTAGGCAGTATATCAGGTTAACTCGACGACAACCCGAAGCGTGAGTAAAGGAAAAACACAGCCACGCATACCTCGTGTGGCGAAAGCTTAAATACAATGTGATATACATATGTACTATATGGATATACATACAGTGACTCACACGTCTCAACGGATGCGCGCATTGCCAATGATGGCACCATCCAATCATAAAGTTAAAATCTTAAAAATGATACATATGATACATCAAAATAAAGGAAAAATCTTCTATTTTATTTTTGAAAACTTAAAAGTAATAATAAAATAATTCACAGCGTAAAACTTAAAGAAATAACTTTCCACGTACAAAATTATTTCCACACAACTAACCGGATTTTTTAAAAAGCTAAAGATTACTTATATTTCGTAGCATATCCTTTTGCAGATAAAACCGCTTCTAGTCGCCTTGGTATAGAGGCGACAAGTTTTTGACAAAATTCTGGTGGTATTGCGTTCCAAGCCTCCAAAATAGCCGTTTTGAGCCCAGCAACATTGGAATACTGCCTTTGGTACGTTACACTTTTCGACTGGGTTCTTGCCATACGTGCTCAATAACGTTCAGATCTGGAGATAGGGCAAGTGCACCGAGTACATGGTTGTATATTAACAAAGTACGAGCAATCTCCGATTTGTGCTTCGGATCGTTGTCTTGGTAAAATATAAAATTGTCTTTAATTCCCAATATTACACATGACTGCTTTAAATTTTTCTTCAAAATGTCGACATATTAAAAACGATCCATAACACCTTGCACAAAATGCAGGTTGCCAGTTCCTGTAACGTCTGATAGTGTTTAACGTGGGATCCTGCTGGCGACAGCTTAACCCCACGGTGCTCAAAAGCACAACGGATCAATACAATGCGTCGATCAGCGCCCTGAAAATTGGGTAACGATTTTCAGTACCAATCGGCAGTGTGGCATGGACACACTAACCACCTTGGTAGGGCTCGAGGCCCATCTAAAACCTCTACCGTACTTTGGGTCCGGCACCCGGTTGCAATGCAACTCCACATTCGACTGACAAAGTCAGTTCTTCCCGCGATTTGGGTTTTAACCACAGCCACCACAAATCTCCACAAAGAGCCAAACCCAATGAGCAGACTGGAGCGAACTCTAGGGGCTACTGCTCCCCGTGGTACCAGGTTAAAGTCTTTGGTATTGACCTTGCAGCCGAAGCTACGACCAGTTGAGCTTCCATACAGTCCTGGACTGGTGGCCAGGATCTTAGTCGCCTCTTACGACAGGCATGCCTTACCGCGGGTATATTCGGTTTCCCCTCGAACCCGTTCCTGTAACCGATATACATCCTCAAACTATTACTGACCCACCACCGTACTTAAGTGTTGCCCTAGTATGTTTTGGCAAGTAAGTTTCGTTGGAACACCGCCCTACAAAACTTCACCCATCAGATCCCTGCAAGTTAAACTTGCTTTCGTTAATAATACTGTTTTATCATTACTAAATCAAAGTTATGCCATTTGCCCTTTGCCAAAACTTATCAGGCCTTTTAAAATGCAATTTCACAAATTCTAGCCTTTTCTTTCTATTTTTTTTTTGAATATGTGCGGCTTTTTTACAACTGCTCTACCATGTAATTCCCTTTTTCATTTTCCAATATTTTTCTTGTATTTTCCGCCGAGGAAAAGGGATTTTTTTCAACAATTTTCAGTATAAACTTTTCTTCTGCTTGTGTTAGCTTCTTTCCTTGACTAGCTTTACTAATATTATTGATCCTATTTTCGGTACAAGTATGAGTACGCGAGGGTGTCATATTGTCGTGTGGCTTACTCACAAACTTATCGGTAACTACTAATATGCAGAAAAGAATATTCAGTGTTTATTCCAGGGGAATTCCACAACGATCAGAAGTACCGTTACTTGTAGAAGGTTACTTCTTGTAATTTTCCGGTTAGTTGTGTGGAACGAATTTTGTATGTTGCGAAGTATTTCTCTAAATTTTACGCAGTGAATAAATTTATTATTATTTTGAAGTTTCCAAAAATAAAATAGAAGATTTTTCCTTTATTTTGATGTATCATATGTATCATTTTTAAGATGTTCACTAAATGATTAGAGGGTGCCATCATTGGCATCCGGTTAGACGTGTGAGTCACTGTATATAGTTACATGAGCGGCTTTTATTGAATGTTCCATGTGCGCAGAATAAACGAACATTTGATATAGAAAAAATTATCGGACAAACTACCGAATTATATGACACAGTCCGTTCGTCCCTCTCTTCCACCACAGCTGGGACCTAAATAGGGATACAAAAGTCTTCAGATTGTTTATCAAATATTTGCAGATTTACTTTATTTAACTGCTATTTTCATTTGACAGCTTTGAGTTAGGTTTCAACGATAAATTCTAGAAATTTAGAACTCTCCAGGGTTTAGTGTTTGCATGCCTTTACTTACTGTATTGTGTTGCCTTGCAGGCTCATTTCAAAGTCAACTCTATTCAGCTTAGCAACTTGACAGACATTTTGAACGCAATCTCGTTAGATTGTCGAATGCATAGTAGTTGTTTTAGTAGAAAATTATTTGTTGCTGCTGTTGTTTTATTGGAAGTTTGTGTAAAGAGATTTCTGTGTGCAAATTATTTTGCCTACAAGAGTGTAAGGGGAAGAGAATTTATATAATATAATAATAGAAGAGATTTGCCTTGATTTTAATACATCGAAGATTTATGTTTGATTATGTTAAAGTATTTTAAGGAAAAAGCTAATTGGCGGTGGTTAAGGAATCTTTATTTGCTAGACAACATCACAAATAGAAGGAGGTTCGAATAAACAAATATATATCTTATACATAAAAACGGTGAAGGAGATCAAGAACGATTTTCATGAGTATTTCTAATCCTTACCTAGCCTGTTATTGGTATGTGCTGGAGTTTCGGTAGCCGTGACTTGCTATTTTCTCATAAATTTTAGTGGAAAGCCTGCAATATACCGAACATTATTACAACTTATTTCCAAAGTTTGAGTGAAAACTATCATATTAATAACCTTCTTATACTCTCTTTAAGTACAAAATTAATAAATCGCATGCTCTGTGTACTCCTATATTGGTTATCTAGGCCTCAACTACTCTAATAACCTATTTTAGTGCCTGTTTGCTGCAGTTACAATCGATATTTTTAAGAAGCACTTTAATGGTTTATTTTTAATTTTTCTTGCGTGCCTGTTAACTACTTTTATTACATTTTAATACTCTCTTTTGCTGCCGTTTCCTAGTGTTTTTTATTACTTCCTTTTTAATTTTTTTGCTTTGACCTTGCTTCCGAAAGTATGTGTGTGTTTATGCATCGATTTCTTGCTTTATTCATATTCCATGCACCATTTTTTTGTGTAAAATATTTTATGCAATTGAATGCATTCAGAATGCAAGGGTGCGTATACGCCATGTATGTGGATTAAAATTGTTTGTTTTGTTTTGCTGCTGCTCCGTTTCGTTACTTGCGCCAAACGTCAAAAGTTTTAGCTTTCACCTCAACTCTTATCAACTGAGCTGAAAGGGCACAAGTACATACACACATAAACTAGTATTTCATTGGATTATATATGTTAACATGGCAAATGTTAACAATTACTAAATAAATAAAAGTAATAACACGTAATCAGCAATAATGAGTAAAGCATAGCGGAAATGCATCTTTAGTTGCACAATATTTCCCACAGCAAAGCCAGGCGATTTCATCAGCATAAAAGCTCATTTTC
>NW_026094183.1:0-4728 GCF_024586455.1 Bactrocera neohumeralis | reverse complement strand
CTTCTCCCTGAACACCATAACCAAAATTTTGAGTTATAGAAGTTTTGATTAAAAAAAAATTTTTTCCAAACGCAAAAAAATTAGTTTTATAAAAAAAGTTTTTAATTTATTTTTTTTTAAGGGTTTTTTTGTTTTTACGCACAAAAAACATGTATTCGGTTTTTGGCTGAAATACATTCTTTGAAACAAACCAGCAGTTTTTTAATGAAAAGAGATTTAACTGTTTAGTTTAAAAGGGAACGCGATGATTAGGTTTCCGTTCAAGATTTTATTCCAAAAAATATTGGGATCTACAAAAGATAATCCCCCCAAAAATTCTTATTGCTCAACTCAAAAATTCAAAAGTATTGAAAGGGATAAAAGAAGGCGATTTCTACGTAACCTGTTTACAAAGGGGGATTAAATTTAAAAAAGATTTAGAGAATCAGGGCCAAACCCGGGTTCTTTTTATGAAAGAAAACCTTTATAAAATTTAAATTCTATTGCGAATTCAGGAGTTCGATTTAAAGAATTTTCAACTTTTTTAAAGAAAAAGGTTTAAAAAGGAAAACCAAATTTTTTTTAAACCCCAAAGGTTTTTATAAAATATAAAATGGGGCATTTTTAAAAAAGAGCAAAAAATTTTTTTAAATTTTAATATTATTTTCCATGGGGGAAATAATATAATATAAAGAGAACTGAAAATTTAACTTTAAAAAAAAGTTTTAAAAAAAAAAAGGGGAAAACACACGCCACCCAGAAACCGGCACTTCAGTGCCCCAGTAAAACCCGGGAACCCTTTCACAAATACGAATGTGGAAAAGTACAACATTATAAAACATATGTAAATACAAGGTTTTAACACAAAATAGCGAAAAAAAAACCTAAGAGCACGAAAAAATTTGGACGTCACAGGTAAGCCCCATCAATAAACCAACGAGAAAGAAAGAAAGTAAAAAAACCCTTTAAAAGATAGGGGGAAATGTACATAGCAAAAAAAACAGGGGTTTGGGCCCAAAAAAATATATTGCCGGGGCAAATAGCTCAAGTGTGAACGTTTCCGCCAGCAGACCCAGTAAATAAAAGCAAACAAAAAGTAGAACATAAGAGCATTAGCAAAAGTAATGGCAAAAAAGCAAAAGAATCAAACAATATAAAAGGACAACACCGAAAAACAAAAAAGGGGAATATTGGTTAAATGCAACAAAAAGATATATAAAAAAAATGTTTTTTGGAAGTTCCTTTCATGTTTTGCTGTCCAATAAATTTGGTTTTTGATTATTTGATTTGCCATTTGTAAGGGTATTTTTACTTCCGGTGGGCTTCAACCACTGGGGCGCCAAACCGTCTAGGTTTTCCGGCATATAAGGTTAGAAGGGAAAATTTAGGCAAAGGGTTTTTGGGGTTGGGGAAAATCACCGCCGGGACACTTTCCTTTCGTTTTAATGAGCAAGTTTGGGATTGTGATATGGGTATAAGTTTTTTTATAACTTAAAAATTTCATAAACTAAATTATAAAATTATTTAAATTTTATTCCCCTTTCTTCATTGGGAATATATTCAAAGGGATATTTTTATCTCAAGTACTTAAAAAAAAACTCAATTTAAAATATAGATGGTGAAAAACACTTTGAAAACCTTTTGGGGAATTTATATATTTTGTTTTGGGAAAGAATAAAATTAAAACACATTCCCTTATAAGTTTTAAAAAAAATAAAATAAGAACGAATTGCAAAAATACATTTATTAAAAAAAAAATAATTTTGAAAGGGTTGTAATATAATTCATTAAGAAAAAACATGACTATTAAATTTTAACATAGAAACAATCAGGGATTAAAAAAATTTACTTTTTTAAATTTTTAAAAATGTTTGGAAAGGACTCGAAACAAATATTGCTTGATTTAGGAGACATTTCGGGTTCCCAAACCAAGTCGCATAGCAAACAGGGGTACCAAGCAATATTTCCTTTATCCGTCTCAAAGTTTTTGTTGCAAAAGCGCACGCAGTTTTCCAATGGTGCCCCCCCAACATTCCTCACCGATCTAAAGATGGTTTTTTCCGACTGCCCGAAGAATTTTCCCCCGGGTTTTGCTGCCCGGTGTTTTGTTTTAGGGAATGGTATGTTTTTTACTTTTCCCTTTTTCGGGTTTTCTTAACATTTCTGATGTTTTCCCTAAAAGCGCTTTATTTTGGTTATAAAAGGTCGACCTGATCGTTTCCCTTTCGGGACCCTTGGTGACAGTTTTAGCTTAGGTGGTGGGGATACCCGCCAAGGGTGAGAAATTTTTCATCCCCGCCCTATTTGTGCTGGCCACTTTTTCTTTCTAAAAAATATCTTCAAGGGGTTTAATTTCAGGGGATTTTCTTGGGTTCCCAAAAAATCACTTTCCGGGAAAATATTTTTTGGGGGAAGATACCAGTGCATTTGAACCCATTAATTCCCATTCCCCGTTTGAACCAGATAAACCTTTGAAAACACCCAAACCTACCAAATTGTGTCACCTTTTGGGTTTTGTTTGGGGATAAATCGTCTTATTTCGTCATTGTAATGTGTTTAAAACCCCTAAAAAGGGTTATCGGGGGTTGCATTTTTTTGGAACAGAGGTGGCGATAAGATAATGACGCTTTTTTGACGAGTTTTACCCAAAAACATCAACTTTTTCCGATGACTGAGGGTTAAATTGCCCTTTTTTTGATGGGTTAGTGAATCGCAAAAGGGGTCAAACCACGCGGTAAATATTGGTATTTGTATCCATCCCGATATGTGACAAGCAGAATTGGGAAACCCGGGGGGGAAAGTTTCATTTAAAACGGGGAGGGGTTTTTTTTGGAAAAATGAAAATGGTGGGAAAAAGGTTTCCCCCTACGCCTGCAGTTTTAACTGAAGAGAGATCCTTTTTGGGGTGGTCATGAACCAATTTTCCTTTTCCCCTTTTTTTGCTAAAAAATTTTTGGGTGATTTCCCCTGATAGAACCCCCTGTCTCATCAAATTCCATATTCTAGTTGGAAAATTTTTGTTTTTTAAACTCCTGCCCCAAAAAAATAGAACTTTGCTCACATTTTCCACATTGAACTTTGATTTTTCCTTTTGATTGAGGTACCTTGGGAGGGGCGTAAACTTATTTTCCCTTTTATGTCTATTTAGAAAGAAACCAATCTTTTTTTCCGGGATTCCCCGGGTTATGGAAAATGGGTTCTAATTATTTCGCTTTGCTATTTGAAAAGCAAACGAACGCACATCACTTCGAGTGAGCCCCCCAAAAATTTGCCTTCCCTTTTTTAAAAATTTTACCAGTTTTTAATTCAACATCTCGGGTTTAAAAAACCCGGTCCGGGCCCAATGGAATAGCTTTTTTCGTCGATTGTTTTATCGCTGCGGGCAGCTCTTTTTAAGGTTTCAAATGGGGCACCATACGTTTTTGATGCCAGAAGGATTCCCCTCTTTTTTGGCTCCCTTTCAGTTTATGGTTTTTTTTATGTTTTTTGCATTCCACTTAAATTTCCCCCTTTTTTCCCGGGATTGGAAAAAATATAATTTTAAAAAGTATTACTTTTACCCCGTACTTGTTTTGGTATTATGTTTATTTAAAATGATATACCCTATCACAAGGTTTTCTTTATTTATAACATTAAAAAAATGAGGTTTTTAAAAAAAAATATTTGTTTCACAAAAAAAAATTTATTTTAAAAAATTTCCTGAATTACGGTTAATTATAATTTAAAGAAAGATCAAAAAAATTTCCAGAATTTAAAAAATGAATTAAACTCTGAATAACCTTTTTTCGAAACGCCCCCTTTAAATAATGGTGACCGACCAAAATTTAAAATTTTTAAACTTGGGGAGCAAAAGAAGTGTTCAGTAGGCGCAGTTTTACAAATTTAAGGCTTTTTAATAAAAAATTCATGTCAAAATAGAATAGGTTTCGAAATATGTTTGGGATATCCCATTGCACAACCCCCATCAAATAAAACCTTTCTCTAATTATAAAAAAGAAGAAATGTATTCATATTTTCTAAAGGTTTGGGGGATTTTTTAAGAGTTTTATAACTTTTTTTAAAAAAAGCATAAAAAATTGAAAAAACTCATCGGTTCTTTATTTGAAACGGGTAGATTGGTTCATGACATTTACTTTTGGGAAAATAATTTTTTTTTAAAAGTTGACCGCGGGTGGTTCCCTTTGGTGGTCCATTCGGGAAAATCCAATTTTGGGGAATTTTTTTTAACTTTGAAATAGCCCCCAATTTTTTTCGGGAAAAGTTGTCTTCAAAGCCGGAATATTGTTTTTATTTCGAGACTTTTACTTGAGGGGCCCCCAAAAAATAGTTAAATTTGGGTTTTCCAAAATGGCGCTACATGCCACACAGCTCCGGGTTCTATGGCCATTTTGAGGGAAAATTGGAGAACAACCATCTCAAGAAATGGACCCGTGTTGGCCACCAAGATCATTTATTTAACGCCCTTTGATTTTTTTTTTTGGGGGCTAAGGCCCAAATCTAAAATTTTCCCGAAATAAACAATTTCCAGCTTTTTAAAACAAATTTCCAAAAAAATTGGGCCTTCATTTTAAAAAGTTTTTAAAAGGGCCAAAAATTTGACCCCTTTCCCAATGGACCACCCCAAACGCAAACCGGGTCAAATTTTTGAAATTATCTTCAAAAAGTAAAAGGCAGAATAATTTCCCGTTTAAATAAAAAAAACCAGAGATTTTTTTTAAAAATTTTTCGGTTTTTTTTTTTAAAAATTAT
>NW_026094182.1:0-4702 GCF_024586455.1 Bactrocera neohumeralis | reverse complement strand
ACAAAAAGAAGTTTTTTGAAAACATATTCTTTTTTTGATGGGAAGGTTTAAATTTTTTAATTTTAATATTAATTTAAAAAACTTACATCTATACTGACATAAATTATAGGATGTTAACGATATAGGACTACAAACGAAACTTACTGACATCAAAACCAGAAAAAGGTTATTCCAACTCATACTTATCTCGCTAAGCCGTGGGAGTTGGACAGCAAACTGCTGTGATAAAAGCTAGCAAAGCTTTGTATGCGTGTAGGCAGATGCTTGGCATGCCCTGGTGCTACGCAGCTATTGAAAGACCAATTCTGCTCTACGGTGAAGTAATATGGTGCACAGGCGTACGAGGATCCACCTACCACAAGCTAATGGAAATGGTTCAGAACTTCAACGGCTGCGCAGCACAAACGGCGGCACGACTACTGTCTTCGAAATGTCTCGAAAATTGTGAATGGAGTTGGTGAGGGAATATAATGTCCAGAGTTAGGCATAAGGCAACTTTTAAGTTGTCGGACCACTGCAGTATGTTTCAAGCTCAGGTCTTTGCTATTGCGTAAGCAGCAGAGCTGGCCTCTAATTTACCTGCAGGCGATTCCAGAGTCAACAGCTACGCAGGCAGCTAATCAGAAATCAAGGCATTAACCTCGTATCGCATTTCGGCCAAAGGTGTCTTGGGAAGCAGGGCGGCAGTGGAATATGTTGCCACAAGCAATCAACTTAACTTCTACTGGTTGCCAGGCCACAACAACATATAGTACAATAAAATAGTGGACGAGGTTGCCAAGAATGGTGTACGGCTAACATCCGAAAACGTGATTAACATTGGGAAACCCATGCATTGTCTATACAACGATCTCGACAGAAGCATGGTAAAGAAAATCAAAACCCGATGGAATAAGCTGTTCTGGTAAAAACTGTAGGAGTCAGTGCACCGGTAGATCGAAGAACACGAAATTCCCAATTACTTCCATTATTCGATTGCTAACTGGTCACTGTCTGGTGGCGACACACGCCCGCAGAATGGGGCTGACAGGTCGAGACGACTGCAGGAAATGTCTAGAGCAGGGCAGCGGAAAAACAATGGGGCACCTCTTGTACACTGGTTCCATATTATAAGACTACGCTGTAGCATCTGGGGTGCCCACGGTTTGATATACTATACTACTATTCGCGTCAAGCGCAGACATCCTAAAGGATGACTACTTCTCTTGGACCTAGCAACTAAATTCTATCACCTATCGCAAAGGACCAAAACTGGTTCATGCCTAGCTTATTGGCAACCAGATTAGCTGAACATAACCTATCTACCGGGTACTTTAGTAATTCAAAACCTTAGATGAGGGAGTTCAAAGTTGATATCGAGTAAAGCTGAATTCTGCGAGTTCAATAAATACTATATAAATTTAATCCAACAGCTAGTTCAGGTCAGACAATATTACCGGATCTTGTTCTAGTTTTTTTAGGAATTGATAAGCTTCAAAACGGGTTCTTGATATTAGAATTAAGACAAATCCCATGACCTGGACAGATAAAGTTGACAAAGCTATTATTTCGTACAAATGTTTCATATATGGAAAATATAATAGAAGGATTGAAACGATCAAGGAAACAAATATTAACAAATTTCTCCTAATCATATTTCGACTATTTTCTTGAAAATAATTAAACTCAAGTGTTTGGACTATGTTTAAAGTCAAAAGTTTGAAAAATTTGACAGCAGATCTCGTGCGAGTCCACTTAGTTCGTCAAACTGCTTTTGCGTTACGCCTAATTCGCGGAGATAAAGAGTGAAGCTCATTAAGGAAAAGGCATAGCTTGACGTTTTCAGCCGAAGTTACCTCAAAGCTTTCAACACTTCTCACAGAAAACAAGAATATAAACTTTGTCTAAACTAAAGTTTATGCTTTTTCATTTATCTTTCTCAAATATATGAGACTCATTCGTACTTCTATGACCCTAGTTATCCAATAACTCAGATTAGGATGCAAAAGGCCTGGTATGTGTAGTCAGCTAATGAGTGGGGTTTTCAGAGTTTTTTATTGAATTTATATACAATTTTCCAAAAAAATGTGCTAAATATCAGCAAATATTTTAACCTCTTCGGTCCCAAAAATTAATTTCCTCTCATTTGTTCGAACAAAATCATAACAAATTGCGGTAGTTAACTGCAATGTTATTTTTAATAAAAAAACCCCCACACTAACCAAAAAATTTTGCTGTCCACAAAGGACCTCAAAAATTTGCAACATTAACTAGTTTAACTAATTAAGAGCATTAAAAGTGATAATGAATAAAACCAAGGGTTTGGGGGAGGTTGCGCTAATGACAGCCACTCATACGCGTTGTTAGTGTATTAGTGAGCACAAATGTATGCGGGTGTGTGTGTGTGGGGGTGATTTGGAGCATAAAAAATCATTAGACACCCACTGCAACTAAGCTGCAACCAGAGGGCAACAGAGCGGATGCTTGTATGCTTATATACACAATATACATTTATGTATAGTATATAAGGGAAAAATATTGTACTTATATTTAAAAACCTCGCATGTAAAAATTCCCAACTAAAAGCTTAGACCGCATTAGAGACACTCATGCATGTTGTTGTTGCTGCTGTTACCACAATTAATAATCGCAGCTTAGCAGCGAAAGTTGTTTGGCAGGGTTGCCCCTAATACAAAACACACACACACTTGATAGTATTTTATATAGAAAAATTGAAATTCGGTTAGCTGTGGTGCTTTGGTGGGGAAAGAGCAAGCCAATTTAGGGCCCAAAACCCAAGCAGCCAACCGCCGAGCGACCAGCCGATCAAAAACCCAAAAATTTCCACATTTTGGGGGGGAAAAAAACCAACCAAAGCCCGGGCCCGTTTACGCATGGCTTAGTTCTTATTGTTGTTGCTTTTGTTGTTGTTGTCGTGTAACGTTGTATTCAACAATAAATTTGAAGATTTTCCTGCAATGCGACGTAATGAGCTGAAAATTAAGCCGATCACATTTGACAATTCACTTGATATATCTGCGAGGCGAGCAAACACACACACGCATGCACACACAAAATATGCATATGAAAAACACTTGTAAACCCCTTTAATTTATATGTTTATCGGGAGTTTATATGCACATATTTTCATATACTTAAACATTTGCCTTAAAAAAGTTTATGTATGTGTGCGTGTGTTTTCCCCCAAAATTTCCCAAATTGTTTTCCCACAAAAAGGGTTATTGTTCGACCCAAATTTGGGGCTTTTGTTGCCCCGGAACCCGGGAAAAAAATTTTTTATTAACTGGGAAATTAGGGATTTAGGTCGGGAGCGAGTAGTGTAAGTTTCACCTAGACTATGTAAGTATGTAGCATGCTCCAAAACATATTGGGAAATTGTGAAAGTCCAAAATAAAAAAGTGCTTCGGTTTTTAGGGTTTTAAAAAATTATTACTGTCGGCAATCGCTAAAAAATAATTGAATTTACATATGTGTTGGTACACAACTAACTAACTAATTTTTATACTCTCGCAACAAAGTTGCTAAGGAGAGTATTATAGTTTTGTTCACATAACGGTTGTTTGTAAGTCCTAAAACTAAAAGAGTCAGATATAGGGTTATATATACCAAAGTGATCAGGGGGACGAGTAGAGTTGAAATCCGGATGTCTGTCTGTCCGTCCGTCCGTCTGTCTGTCCGTCCGTCCGTCTGTCCGTCCGTCGTCCGTCCGTCCGTGCAAGCTGTAACTTGAGTAAAAAATTTGGGTATCATGATGAAACTTGGGGACACTTATTCCTTGGGGTTTCCCTGAGAAGGTTAAAATTCGAAGATGGGCAAAATCGGCCCACTGCCACGCCCACAAAAAAGAGGGAAACCGAAAACCTATAAAGTGTTTAAAATAAGCCATAAATAAAGATATTAAAGTGAAATTGGAAAAAAGGATCTCATTAAAGGCATATTTGGAAGAAATGTTTTTGGGAAAAGGGGGTGGCCCCCTTCCTACCAAGTTTTTTTGCATATTCGGAAACTACTACAGCTATGCCAACCAAACTCTATAGAGTCGATTCCTTCAGGCATTTCCATATACAGTTCAAAAATGGATGAAATCGGATAATAACCACGCCCACCTCCCATGCAAAGGTTATGTTGAAAATCACTAAAAGTGCGTTAACCGACAAACAAAAAAAGTCAGAAACACTAAATTTTACGGGAGAAATGGCAGAAGAAAGCTGCCTTTTAGAAATTGAAAATGGGTGTGGCCTCGCCCACTTATGGACCAAAAACCGTATCTCAGGAACTACTACACCGATTTCAATGAAATTCGGTATATAATATTTTCTTAACACCCTGATGACATGTACAAAATATGGGTGAAATCGGTTCACAACCACGCCTTCTTCCAATATAACGCTATTTTGAATTCCCTCTGATGCCTTCTCTGTATAATATATACATTAGGAACCAATGATGGTAGCGGAATAAAACTTTTCACAAATACGGTTTTTGAAAATATATGTAAATGACTGATAATGAAATCTCGATTATCACTTTATCATGCGAGAGTATAAAATGTTCGGTGACACCCGAACTTAGCCCTTCCCCTTTCTTGTTTACTAATAGGTTTATTAAGTTAAAAAAACAAGCTGAATTTTTTCACCGTGAAATTTAATCAGAAGCAGAAATTTTAGGGTAGAAATTAGTTAGTTAGTTAAATTTTTTAACC
>NW_026094181.1:0-2184 GCF_024586455.1 Bactrocera neohumeralis | reverse complement strand
GTTGTCATAAAGTCATAACGGCAGTGCATTTGGAAAAAATCCACAATCTTATATATAGGTATAAAGTCGATTTTCTTGTATATACCATTTAGCAATCGATACTGAGTTGCTTCAAAACATTTACTTCACTTATTTAAGTTAACTAACTGTCTTCATCTCACTGACGTTGTCATAAAGCCATAACGGTAGCGAATTTGCAAGAACTCCACAATCTTATATTTAGGTATAAAGTCGATTTTCTTGTATATACTTATTTAGCAATCGATATTGAGTTGCTTAAAATCTTTAATTTAACATATTTAAGTAAATTTACCTTTTTCATTTTACTGAAGTTGTCATAAAGTCATAACGGCAGTGCATTTGGAAAAAATCCACAATCTTATATATAGGTATAAAGTCGATTTTCTTGTATATACTTATTTAGCAATCGATACTGAGTTGCTTCAAAACATTTACTTCACTTATTTAAGTTAACTAACTGTCTTCATCTCACTGACGTTGTCATAAAGCCATAACGGTAGCGAATTTGCAAGAACTCCACAATCTTATATTTAGGTATAAAGTCGATTTTCTTGTATATACTTATTTAGCAATCGATATTGAGTTGCTTAAAATCTTTAATTTAACATATTTAAGTAAATTTACCTTTTTCATTTTACTGAAGTTGTCATAAAGTCATAACGGGCAGTGCATTTGGAAAAATTCCACAATCTTATATATAGGTATAAAGTCGATTTTCTTGTGTATACACATTTAGCAATCGATACTGAGTTGCTTCAAAACATTTACTTCACTTATTTAAGTTAATTAACCTTCTTCATCTTACTGAAGTGGACATAAAGCCATAACGGCAGTGCATTTGGAAGAACTCCACAATCTTATATTTAGGTATAAAGTCGATTTTCTTGTATATACTTATTTAGCAATCGATATTGAGTTGCATAAAAGCCATAACGTTGTCATAAAGCCATAACGGCAGTGCATTTGGAAGAAATCCACAATCTTATATTTAGGTATAAAGTCGATTTTCTTGTATATACTTATTTAGCAATCGATATTGAGTTGCTTAAAATCTTTAATTTAACATATTTAAGTAAATTTACCTTTTTCATTTTACTGAAGTTGTCATAAAGTCATAACGGCAGTGCATTTGGAAAAATTCCACAATCTTATATATAGGTATAAAGTCGATTTTCTTGTGTATACACATTTAGCAATCGATACTGAGTTGCTTCAAAACATTTACTTCACTTATTTAAGTTAACTAACTGTCTTCATCTCACTGACGTTGTCATAAAGCCATAACGGTAGCGAATTTGCAAGAACTCCACAATCTTATATTTAGGTATAAAGTCGATTTTCTTGTATATACTTATTTAGCAATCGATATTGAGTTGCTTAAAATCTTTAATTTAACATATTTAAGTAAATTTACCTTTTTCATTTTACTGAAGTTGTCATAAAGTCATAACGGCAGTGCATTTGGAAAAAATCCACAATCTTATATATAGGTATAAAGTCGATTTTCTTGTATATACCATTTAGCAATCGATACTGAGTTGCTTCAAAACATTTACTTCACTTATTTAAGTTAACTAACTGTCTTCATCTCACTGACGTTGTCATAAAGCCATAACGGTAGCGAATTTGCAAGAACTCCACAATCTTATATTTAGGTATAAAGTCGATTTTCTTGTATATACTTATTTAGCAATCGATATTGAGTTGCTTAAAATCTTTAATTTAACATATTTAAGTAAATTTACCTTTTTCATTTTACTGAAGTTGTCATAAAGTCATAACGGCAGTGCATTTGGAAAAAATCCACAATCTTATATATAGGTATAAAGTCGATTTTCTTGTATATACCATTTAGCAATCGATACTGAGTTGCTTCAAAACATTTACTTCACTTATTAAGGTTAACTAACTGTCTTCATCTCACTGACGTTGTCATAAAGCCATAACGGTAGCGAATTTGCAAGAACTCCACAATCTTATATTTAGGTATAAAGTCGATTTTCTTGTATATACTTATTTAGCAATCGATATTGAGTTGCTTAAAATCTTTAATTTAACATATTTAAGTAAATTTACCTTTTTCATTTTACTGAAGTTGTCATAAAGTCATAACGGCAGTGCATTTGGAAAAAATCCACAATCTTATATATAGGTATAAAGTCG
>NW_026094180.1:0-4895 GCF_024586455.1 Bactrocera neohumeralis | reverse complement strand
CAATATGCAATCGATATCAGGTAGCGTAAAAATATGAACTTCACATATTTTTGCTAATTACCCGTTTTGATGTTATTGGAGTTGTCATAGAGTTGCCCAATAGCAATAGCGACAGTGTATTTGGAACAATTTTACAATCTTAAATTAAGATGTAAAATTGATTTTTTGGTACATACATATTATGCAATCGATATCAAGATGCGTAAAAATATGAACTTTACATATTTATGCAAATTAGCCGTTTTGATGCTATTGGAGTTGTCATAGAGTTGTTCTATAGCAATAGCGACAGTGTATTTGGAACAATTTTACAATCTTAAATTAAGATGTAAAATTGATTTTTTGGTACATACATATTATGCAATCGATATCAAGATGCGTAAAAATATGAACTTTACATATTTATGCAAATTAGCCGTTTTGATGTTATTGGAGTTGTCATAGAGTTGTTCTATAGCAATAGCGACAGTGTATTTGGAACAACTTTGCAATCTTAAATTAAGGTGTAAAATTGATTTTTTGGTACATACATATTATGCAATCGATATCAAGATTCGTAAAAATATGAACTTTACATATTTTTGCAAATTAGCCGTTTTGATGTTATTGGAGTTGTCATAGAGTTGTCCTATAGCAATAGCGACAATGTATTTGGAACAATTTTACAAACTTAAATTAAGGTGTAGAATTGATTTTTTGATACATACATATTATGCAATCGATATCAAGATGCGTAAAAATATGAACTTTACATATTTATGCTAATTAATCCGTTTTGATGTTATTGGAGTTGTCATAGAGTTGTCCTATAGCAATAGCGACAATGTATTTGGAACAAATTAACAATCCAAAATTAAGGTGTATAATTGATTTTTTAGTACATACACATTAAACAATCGATATCAAGTTGTGTAAAAATATGAACTTTACATATTTATGCTAACTAGCCGTTTTGATGTTATTGGAATTGTCATAGAGTTGTCCTATAGCAATAGCGGCAATGTATTTGGAACAAATTAACAATCCTAAATTAAGGTGTATAATTGATTTTTTGGTACATACATACACATTAAGCAATCGATATCAAGATGCGTAAAAATATGAACTTTACATATTTTTGCAAATTAGCCGTTTTGATGT
Source organism: Bactrocera neohumeralis (assembly GCF_024586455.1). Lineage (NCBI taxonomy): Eukaryota > Metazoa > Arthropoda > Insecta > Diptera > Tephritidae > Bactrocera > Bactrocera neohumeralis. The sequence goes on along the minus strand of NW_026094180.1, from coordinate 3,755 downwards.
TATTGAAGTTGTCATAGAGTTGTTCTATAGCAATAGCGACTGTGTATTTGGAGCAATTTCACAATCTTATATTAAGGTGTAGAATCGATTTTTGATACATACACAATATGCAATCGATATCAAGTTTCGTAAAAATATGAACTTTACATATTTCTGTCAATTAGCCGTTTTTTTGTTATTGGAGTTGTCATAGAGTTGTCCTATAGCAATAGCGACAATGTATTTGAAACAATTTAACAATCTTAAATTAAGGTGTAAAATTGATTTTTTGTTACATACATATTATGCAATCGATATCAAGATGCGTAAAAATATGAACTTTACATATTTATGCAAATTAGCCGTTTTGATGCTATTGGAGTTGTCATAGAGTTGCCCTATAGCCATAGCGACAATGTATTTGGAACAGCTTCAGAATCTTAAATTAAGGTGTAGAATTGCATTTTTTGGTACATACACATTAAGCAATCGATATCAAGATGCGTAAAAATATGAACTTTACATATTTATGCTAACTAGCCGTTTTGATGTTATTGGAGTTGTCATAGAGTTGTTCTATAGCAATAGCGACAGTGTATTTGGAACAATTTTGCAATCTTAAATTAAGATGTAAAATTGATTTTTTGGTACACACATATTATGCAATCGATATCAAGATGCGTAAAAATATGAACTTTACATATTTATGCAAATTAGCCGTTTTGATGTTATTTGAGTTGTCATAGAGTTGTTCTATAGCAATAGCGACATTGCATTTTTTGGTACATTCATATTATGCAATCGATATCAAGTTGCGTAAAAATATGAACTTTACATATTTATGCTAACTAGCCGTTTTGATGTTATTGAAGTTGTCATAGAGTTGTCGTATAGCCATAGCGACAGTGTATTTGGAACAATTTTACAATCTTAAATTAAGATGTAAAATTGATTTTTTGGTACATACATGTTATGCAATCGATATCAAGATGTGTAAAAATATGAACTTTACATATTTATGCAAATTAGCCGTTTTGATGTTATTGGTGTTGTCAGAGAGTTGTCCTAAAGCAATAGCGACAATGTATTTGGAACAGCTTCAGAATCTTAAATTAAGGTGTAGAATTGCATTTTTTGGTACATACACATTAAGCAATCGATATCAAGTTGCGTAAAAATATGAATTTTACATATTTATGCTAACTAGCCGTTTTGGTGTTATTGGAGTTGTCATAGAGTTGTCCTACAGCAATAGCGACAGTGTATTTGGAACAACTTCACAAGCTTATATTAAGGTGTAGAATCGATTTTTGATACATACACATTAAGAATCGATATCAAGATGCGTAAAAATATGAACTTAGCATATTTATGCTAATTACCCTTTTTGAAGTTATTGGAGTTGTCATAGAGTCGCCCTATAGCAATAGCGACAGTGTATTTGGAACAATTTTACAATATTAAATTAAGATGTAAAATTGATTTTTTGGTACACGCATATTATGCAAGTCGATATCAAGATGCGTAAAAATATGAACTTTACATATTTATGCAAATTAGCCGTTTTGATGCTATTGGAGTTGTCATAGAGTTGTTCTATAGCAATAGCGACAGTGTATTTGGAACAATTTTACAATCTTAAATTAAGGTGTAAAATTGATTTTTTGGTACATACATATTATGCAATCGATATCAAGATGCGTAAAAATATGAACTTTACATATTTATGCAAATTAGCCGTTTTGATGTTATTTGAGTTGTCATAGAGTTGTTCTATAGCAATAGCGACAGTGTATTTGGAACAACTTTGAAATCTTAAATTAAGGTGTAAAATTGATTTTTTGGTACATACATATTATGCAATCGATATCAAGTTGCGTAAAAATATGAACTTTACATATTTATGCAAATTACCCGTTTTGATGTTATTGGAGTTGTCACAGAGTTGTTCTATAGCAATAGCGACAGTGTATTTGGAACAACTTTGAAATCTTAAATTAAGGTGTAGAATTGATTTTTTGGTACATACATATTATGCAATCGATATCAAGATGCGTAAAAATATGAACTTTACATATTTATGCAAATTAGCCGTTTTGATTTTAATTGGAGTTGTCATAGAGTTGTTCCGCAACAGCGACAGTGTATTTGGAACAATTTTACAATCTTAAATTAAGGTGTAGAATCGATTTTTTGATACATACATATTATGCAATCGATATCAAGATGCGTAAAAATATGAACTTTACATATTTTTGCAAATTAGTCGTTTTGATGTTATTGGAGTTGTCATAGAGTTGCCCTATAGCAATAGCGACAGGGTATTTGGAACAATTTTACAATCTTAAATTAAGATGTAGAATTGATTTTTTGGTACATACACATTAAGCAATCGATATCAAGTTGCGTAAAAATATGAACTTTACATATTTATGCAAATTAGCCGTTTTGATGCTATTGGAGTTGTCATAGAGTTGTTCTATAGCAATAGCGACAGTGTATTTGGAACAATTTTACAATCTTAAATTAAGATGTAAAATTGATTTTTTGGTACACACATATTATGCAATCGATATCAAGATGCGTAAAAATATGAACTTTACATATTTATGCAAATTAGCCGTTTTGATGTTATTGGAGTTGGCATAGAGTTGTTCTATAGCAATAGCGAAAATGTATTTGGAACAATTTTGATCTTAAATTAAGTAAAATTGATTTTTTGGTACATACATATTATGCAATCGATATCAATATGCGTAAAAATATGAACTTTACATATTTATGCTAACTAGCCGTTTTGATGTTATTGGAGTTGTCATAGAGTCGCCCAGTGTATTTGGAACAATTTTACAATCTTAAATTAAGATGTAAAATTGATTTTTTGGTACATACATATTATGCAATCGATATCAAGATGCGTTAAAATATGAACTTTACATATTTATGCAAATTAGCCGTTTTGATGTTATTGGAGTTGTCATAGAGTTGTTCTATAGCAATAGCGACAGTGTATTTGGAACAATTTTACAATCTTAAATTAAGGTGTAAAATTGATTTTTTGGTACATACATATTATGCAATCGATATCAAGATGCGTAAAAATATGAACTTTACATATTTATGCAAATTAGCCGTTTTGATGTTATTGGAGTTGTCATAGAGTTGTTCTATAGCAATAGCGACAGTGTAAGTGGAACAATTTTACAATCTTATATTAAGGTGTAGAATCGATTTTTTGATACATACACATTATGCAATCGATATCAGGTAGCGTAATTGATTTTTTTACACATTAACTGAATCAGGAAGAAAAAAACTTTATATTATTCAAATTTAGGTTTTGATTTTTTAAATTTAGAGTTTTCTGTGCTTAAAAGTGTTTTGGAAAATTTAAATTTTAATTTTAAGATAAAAAATTTTTTTGGTACATCATTTATAATGATACCAAGATGCATAAAAAAATGAATTTTACATATTTATAAATTAGGTTTTGATGTTTTTGGGAGTTGTCAAGAGGCCCTAAGCAATAGCGAATTTATTTGGAAAAATTTTACAATCTTAAATTTAGAAAATTTTTTTTGAACAACATATTAGCATCGGAATCAAGATGCAAAAAAAGAATTTTTAATATTTCAATTGCCTTTTTTTGTTTTTGGAGTTGTCTAGTTTTTCCCTATAGCAAAGGACATGTTTTGGAAAAATTTTTACAATCTTAATAAGGTGTAAAACTTTTTTTGATACATACAAATAGCAACGATATTACGAAAAAAGCAAAT
>NW_026094179.1:0-5089 GCF_024586455.1 Bactrocera neohumeralis | reverse complement strand
GGGGGGTGTTTTGCTCCAGTTTCCAAATTTTTGAAAATTTAAATTTTTTTTTTTGTGTCTTTGCGAATAGCAATTATGGTGCGAAGGTCAATTGTGCAAAATAATGCGCAGTATGTAATTACATATACATAAATTGAAGTTGTGTTTGTAAGTAACGTTTCATCTTTCATAATCTTCCATATTTTAGTCAAGTTACGTAAAATATTAGATAAAAATAAGTAAATGAACACTCTCGACTATTTGTTGTCGAGGATTTTCTTACTTTTAATACATTAAGGCTGGTGGTATACAAACATAATAATTAGATAAAATAGTTTAACGACGTTTGAAATAATGTGGGAAAAGAAGCTTGGTTGAAAATATTCATCAATGTTCTTTTTGTATAATACTATCATTCTTTTATAACTACTGCCCCTGCACACCATTTTACATAGTACATGGTCAACTTTACAAGCTCCTCATTATCATGTATTATTTGTCAAAGTTTGCATAATTAACTCATTCTTTTAAACAGTATAATATGATTTTTCGCAAATTCAGCTATCCTTATACCCATTTTTGGCTAAGCCAAACGTCACCTATAACAACTGAACTTTCACGAGGAACTGCTATATTAAAATACGTTTGAGTAATAAAAAACTCGCCCCCCAAACAAATTTCTGGATCCGCCACTGTCTTCTGTGCTAATAAAAATTTTCTTCGTGTTTGCCTGGTTCTTCAGATTCCATAGTTTTATTTTTGTTGAAATAGCGGTTGTCTATTGACTGATTTACAATAGTATGTAAATTGGAAAATGATCATTTAGTTTCCTCCTCTTGAGAGTGGATTGTAGCATTTTATTACTTATGTTGTCTTTTTCAATGAATGAATCTTGCCTGTGTTACTATCTATTCTAATTAGAAAATCAACTACATTATTTTCCTTTCCCTTCATAATTTATATTAATATTTGTATTCACCATTTGGAGCCATAAGTGATTGGTGATGGTTAAAGAGATCAAATGCTCTGCCATCATCTTATGGTCTATAATATGCACTGCTCAGACAATAGCTAGTAGTTCTTTTTCTGTAGTGGAATACCTTCTTTCGTGTTTGTTAAGTGTTCTACTAGCATAGCTTATAGGATGACTGTCCTGGGTAATACTGCAGTGTAAAAAGTCACTTGCATCAGTTGAAATGCCAAATATTTTGTTAAAGTCTGGATATTTCAATATTGGTGGGCTTACTAATAAATTTTCAGTTTTCAAAGGATGATACATATATACTGAGGATCGCGAGTGTTTATTTAATATCTTTTTTTTAAATATTTTTTGTTAAACCATGTGCTATTTTATCGTAATCTCTTAAAATTTTCTATAAACCTGAAATGATTTAATTTGCTTTGATGTAGTAGGCAACTTTAGTTTTCGAATGTTTTCGATTTTGCTTAAATTTGGTTGTATCCCTTCTGTTGTTAAAGTGTGACCTAGAAATTCAGTCGTTTTCGCGAAAATTGTGCATTTGTCTACCTGAATTTTTTAAATTATGTTTTCTTAATGTGAAAATATTTTTGATATTTTGGGTATGTTCTTCAATACTAGAACTAAAAATTAGATGTCGTCTAAATAAACTACACATATATTGTGTTGATATATTCCTAAGAACTGAATTCATTAGACGTTGGAAAGTTGCTGGTGCATGCTTTTTAGTCAAAAGGCATTCTTATAAATTCAAAGTGTCCTTGGGGTGTAGAAAAGCTGTTTTTAGTCTATCTTCTTCTTTTTATTAATACTGAAGCTCTTCCAAGTTTGCTGATATTGTTTCTATATGGGGTATAGGAAATTTGTCATCTATAGTGACTTCGTTTAGCTTCCTGTGGTCAATAACTATTCTCCTTTTTCTTCATTGAATTGTCTTTCTTTTTCGGTACAATCCAAAAGAGGCAGTTGTTTTGAAATTAATTTCTTTAACTATGCCTTGGCCGTAACATCTCGTTCATCTGTCCCTAATTTCTTCTTCAGAATTTGGGATATCTATAAATTTTATTATAAGTTGGTCTACTTGTTTTTGTAACAATTTCATGCTGAATTTCATGAGTATGAGAAAGGTTTTTTACCTTCTTGGAAAATAAATCGCTATTTGCTTTTAGAATGTATTCTAATTTTTGCTTTTCTTCTTCATTCATGTCACTATTTGATAAAATATCTAGGAAATTCTCTTTACATTCTGTAAGTATATTAATATCTTCGTAATTGTAAGGGCATGGATTTATAAATTTAATTTTGTTGCCGTTTATCTCTATATACTTCTTTTCCAAAGTGATTATTTCTTTAATAGGTTTTAAAATATTCTGTCCTATTATAGCATCAAAGTTATTATTTTTATGTTGTAGTTTCAATGTATATAACTTTTTCATTGAATTCGTTTTGGGGTTGGGGTGACTAACTCTTTATATAGGAAAAATTTCCATCAATGGTGCTAAAGTGTATTAGTTTATTAAACTCAATACATACATAATCTTTTAACATTATATTTCAATAATGATGTTGTGAGACCCTGTGTCAATAAGACATTTAATTTTTGAATTTTTATAGTCACTTCTATTATCAGTAACGATTGTTTTGGGCTGGCAACCAGAAAATTTGCTTGTTCTTGAACGTGATCTATTTCCATCGGTTCGGGGGTTTGTCTCCTTTGGACTGAATTATATCTTCTAAATTGCTCGGAATTATTTTTGTCTACTTTGTCCAAAGTTAAATTGATAAATTGTCATTTGGATTGTCATTTTAGAATTGTTACGAAATTGTTTCTGCTGATTTTGTCCAAATTTAAAATTATTGAAACAACTTTCGTTGTTGAAGTGGAGAAAATTCTATAGGCTTTAACCTATCCAATTCATGTTTTAAATTTGGTTTTTATCTAAAATATCCTCTAAATTTTGAAAGTATTGACTTACGTTATAGTTTCATTAGTACAATTGCCTGATTGTAAAGGGTGTGGCATGACTCCTTTACTACAAAATTCTTTATAAGTTCTTCTCTCATTTGCCCCCATGTTCGTGTAGGTCCCAAAGGCCGGATGATACTTGCTGCTTCTCCTTTAATTTTCGTTTTTGACGTGTCGCTGCGTTACAAATTTCAGCACATTGGTGGGTTGGATTTGAATATAGGAAGGATCATGTCAGCACTTCCTGACGAATGATAATAAACCTCTGTCGTCAAGTCATTATTCTTGACTTCGCCGTAATATGCGATGCTGGTTGCGCTGCTCGCCGGGATTCATATCGATGTATCTTCTTTTAATATAACTGATCTTGTTGTTGTTGTTTTGCACGGTGCACTTCCGCTCTCTCTGCGTCTTCTGTGTGGGGGCACTAATCTTCAATCTCTCCACTTTTCCTGGTAATACTGATGGGCGGAATGAAGCTATTCTTTGCTTTCTACAAGTTGTAATCTCGGTCGCTCCCCCGACGTTCAAGATAATTAGTGTACAAAATTAAGTTTCTTAAAGCAGGCTATCTGTATAAACTGACTTATATTTTTTTATTATATATGTATAATGAGATCTTTGAAATGGGAACTAATCTTAAGATTTGCTTCCCGTTGCTAAAGCTTTCTGAAACTACTAAAAACTGAAGTTTTAGTACCCTTAACTGCAGTTGGTTTTTCTTTACAGTCAAACATAAGGATCAAACATGTTTGTATGCATTCTTTATCTCTACTTCTTTATTTTGTTCTAGTAATGTTTACTTGTTTTTCTTTAATCTTTTATTTTGACCAATTTACAATATTTTGTTGTGTGTGTCTGGTTGGGGTGATAGTGTCCACCATAACTCGCACGGGTGCCACAATCGACTCGGCCCGGACCAGAAGCGCTGTTAGCTTAAACGCGGAAAGGGAAGAAAAACTTCTTTGCTCTCCTGTTCAGGCCGAGTTCCCCTCTGGTAACAGAGAGGGCCCGGAAGACGTCAAGCAAGGAAGCTTGAGGCAAAAGCGAGATACAGGCGACGGTCTGAATATGTAACCAACCTGAAGGCAAGTCAGCCTGAAGGAAGAAGACGTGAAACTGCTGGCTTGGGCTAAAGAGGAGGTGAAGGGGCCGGACACACTTCGCGACATGTAGTGGTGTAATGCCTCGGACCAGCAGCGTGCCAATAATTGAAGAAACACATCGCTGGAAAGAAGCAGCGCTCAGCAAAAGTGAACAAAACGCCTCAAAAGGAAGTGCCAAAGACCTGGACGATAAGCCTAGACCGTTGCGCTAACTGATCGCAGTAACCGCTGGACAAATGTCACGGGAGTGGGGTAAAAGCATCCTCAAGATCTATAAGGTTGCCGAGGATCTTCTGTATATGACGCTCGGGAAGATATCGTGGAACGTGTGTTTCTTCGCTTTAGAAGCGCCACCCACGGACGACAACAAAAATACGCTGGAGACGGTTGAAGTAGAAAAAGGATCTCGGAATGAAGAGATCATGCTTTTCCCTTGTCCTGCAGGAGGTGGATTTGAAAAGACCCAGGAGGTGGAAAGACTTAGGAAAATATAATACAAAGTAATAATCGGTCTAATTCTCAAGATTGCGAAGAGCAGACGAACAACTACCAGGGCTCATTGGAGGACCTAGTCAGTGTAAAGCTTTTTGGGGGTTTATGAGGAAGCTGTAAGTCCCAGCTGCGAAGGTAGGTAGTGCAGAAAACGATTCCGAACACATCTTTGCGGAAAATAAAATATAATTGGAAATCCGCTCATTCAAATCTCCCAGAATGGACGGAATTATTCAACAATGCTGCAGAATGCACTATGTCTATTAGTGACATGGCTAAAGGCGAAGTTTAGAGGATGATTGAAGTCCAGCTATGTTTCACACTCATGGAGAGAGGCTAGGGTAGTTTCATGCCAGAAGGCAGGTGGAACAACCTAACCTACTCGAAAAGAGTTGGGCATATAAGTTTAACTACCCTCTTGCTGAAAACGCTAGAAAATCCTGAACTTGCCTACACTATGGCCGTGCCTCAGAACTTCTCAAGGCACCAGCACGCATATATGAAGGGCAGATCACTGGGGGCTACAATCCATACACTGGTATTTAATATCAAAAAAGGTTTTTTAAA
>NW_026094178.1:0-4973 GCF_024586455.1 Bactrocera neohumeralis | reverse complement strand
AGGGCACAGGCGGATTAGATCCGGGGGCCCCGTAAAAATAATTTTAAATTTTCCGAAGGGGGACTTCCCGGGAATAAAACGTCTTTAAAGACTGCGTTTTCGTTAGCGGCGAAGATCTGCTTAACGTTTTGTCCTTTTTAATTTTTTCTATATTGTCGCTCCTCGATTCTTTTTGTTCTTCTGCTTTCTTCGTTTCTGCCAGGCTGCATGGTTTTTATCGCATTTAGTTGTCGACTTGTTGTCAGCTACCATTAAGTCGTATTCTTCCGTTGTGACTTTAACTTCAACCTCTCTTTCTACAAAATCTTTTATCTCATCTTTTCCATTCTCCTCAGTTTCCGAAGTAGACATTTTATTGTTCACATCATTAAATGTGCATTGCTCCTCAAAATTAATTTTCTCTACGCGCAGCTTGCCTTCCTTCGATGTGTCATCTATGCGATACTTCTCGAAGGTTATATCTTCTACGCGCAGCTTGTCTTTCATTGATATGTCATCTATGCGAGGCTTCTCAAAGGTTATATCCTCCACGCTCAGCTTGCCAAAGGTAATATCTTCTACGCTTCTCGAAGGTTATATCTTCTACGCGCGGCTTGCCTTTCTTCGATATGTTATCTATGCGAGGCGTCTCGAAGGTTATATCTTCTACACGCAGCTTGCCAAAGGTAAAATCTTCTACACATAGCTCATTTTCTTTTTTGTTTTTTTAATCTTTTCATAATGTCAGTGATATCAAAAGATAGATCTTCTATCTCAACATTAAAATTTGAATTGTTGTAATGGAGTGTCAATTCGTGGATATTTTTCTCCAGTTGCTACATAAATTCTTAAGAAGATCTTCATATCTTTCAAAATCATCTTCGTCGGCAGTGTACATTTTTATTTTTGTCTCTTCAATTATAGATCGAGTTTTTGCCGACCTTTTTACAATTGTCTGCTCTAGAAGTTTTATTCTATTGGCAGTTGGGCTATTTCCTCTAGCCCCTATGTCCATCTCTTTGGAACCTAGTTTCTTTATGAGCTCCTGGACTCGCTTCCTATTATCTTGCGCTTTCTTCCATTTATGTTCTACATTTATTTTCTCAAATCGTAGATCGCCTTTCTTTTGGTGTTGTAATGAATCTGCAGTGCTCGACATCTCGGATTTCTCTCAAGCTAATCAGCCGGCTCGAAGGACCAAATGTTTGAATTATAATATCAAAATCCGGCTCGAAGAACCAAATCCTTGATATTGCCTGTATTTCATTTATACAGTTCTTACAATTTTGGCTCGAGCTAATCGTCCGGTTCGAAGGATTTAATGTTTGACTTGTTATATCAAACTGTTTGATTTGTATGATCAATCGTTAAACTCAAATAAGAATCTTTAAGCTCTTACCGCTGGTGGAAGAAAAATAAAGACCTTATTTGAGCTGAGAATTATTCATTCTAATTTTATTTTGATATGTGTAAGTCTTATATGCTATTTTGGAAATCTTACGTATCTAATTAAATGTATGTGTATGTACTGCACACCACATGGGATTGTTTTTAGCTATACAATGCAATACATGTGTGTGCGTGTGTTATCGTATTGTTTATGCTGTATGGTTTGGTATTACTTTCCAGTGCATTGCCTAAATATATATCTTATTAATAGGTTACCTTATGTAAACATCTTAACCTAAGTAAATATATTTGTGTTGTTGTAAATTTGAGTGCATGCGTATTGCATATAAATCATATATTTTTATGTGTTTATTTTTTCAATATATTTGGAAATAGATATTTAATATTAGTGGACTGCATATGTGTTTATAATAAGTATTAAATGGTAAGCCTTGGCACCAACGCACATGTTCATTTTTGAACACAGACGGACGGACAGGCAGACATACAGATTTCAACTAGTCTGGTCTCCAGATTATTTATATATGTATGTATGTAGATACGTGTACATATACATATATGTATATAACCCTCTATCTTAGTTAGTTTCAGGTGATACAAACAGCCGTTAGGTAAACAAAACTATTATCCTCTGTAGCAACGTGTTGCAAGAGTATAACAGCCGAATTAATATAGAAAAATTAAAAAAAAAATATTTAAAATAATTCATAAATATTTATAAATAAAATAAACATAATTCATCATAAAGGAGAACGGAAAATAAAATTATACAGTTCTTTGAATTTTAATATACATAGATTCTTATCCGAAAGTTATTTAGGGAATAAAATTTATTTAAAAAGTAGCTGGCCCGCAGCCGTTGTCCTGCCTGAAATTATGTGTTTTGAAATGAAAAGGAAGTTAAATTTATCATTTCATTTTTTTTTCTTTCAATATAACACAGCTTGATAAACAACATTTTTTGGTTTCTGTTCTGATGTACAGAAAAGATGGTTTTCCAACTCGTGAGCACGCCACGTATATCTGACCGTGTGAAAAATATAGCATTTCTAAATTTATACACACACTGTGCAACTATCCTTAAAACCTGTCTAATTGTCATCTCAAATGCATTTCACTGGCAACTGAATATTGTGCTTGAAACTGAATGGCAAATGTTAGAATTCCTCAAAGGGAATTTTTAGAATTAAGCATTCTTGTCCCCTTTGTATTCATCCAACTTTGAGACGAAATGATGCGGTGGCATATCAAGCCTTCAAAGAATTCTTAGAAATTCCACTGGATAATCTCACGGCGTCGCTCTGATTGTCAAGACGATCGATCGATTGTGGAAGAGAGCAAGCCCTGGAATTTTACTTGAATCTTCCAGTTTAAGTCAACAACACGTATTTTTGGAAATTAAAAAAAATGGAACTTCTAAGGAATCGTAGTTATGATAATTTGTGCGTCAATGTCCGAACATTCGTGATGAGTTCATCTTCCGAGAATTGATAAAGGGAAAATGGAATTGATATCAAACCATCAGAAGTATCAACCGGAATTGATCCATTTCCAATTTTTAGCGAAGACGACGTAAAATGTCTTCGGCAATGTCATTTTTATTCGTATCCCATAATAGACGCGGATTTGAAGGCTGATATGTCGAAATGTTTATCGCGAAAAGTGTGCGAATCTTCATTTTGATACCAGTGATTAACATGTCTCCAGCAATTATAATTGCTGGCTTACTTCTCCAAAACTTGCATACACCGTACCATTCACAGTACGCAATGAATCAAATAAAGTTGAACCGCGTAGTAGAAACAATCGTCGTTTTTCGGGCGGATTGTGTAAATTCATCCTAATGCATTAGTTGATAACACACATGGATGTCCATCTACTGGTTGGCCTTATTTCTGCGCCACTATTTCTTCGACGATGCAAATCAGGTATAATATCAAGGTATTTCCGGAATAGAGCAATGTTCTCCGCAAATGATCACTGACGAAAGTTAGAAAGCTCAAAGTTAATTTTGTTGATGGCGGTCCACTGGCTGTACTGCTGTATTCTCTGGTTGAAATACACTATTTGCCTATTCTGGTAAAAAAACTGCGAGACGCACAAACAGTCGGAAAACGTTCATGAATAGCAAAAGTAAATATCCTACAAAGCGCTTTATTGCAGTTCAAGTATCGACCCTATCGTTCAAGACCAATAACCGTCATGTTGCTTCTTCACAAACGTGTTTTACCGATTACACCAAACTGCAATACTCAACATTGATATGAGTTTTGAATGTGAATTACACAATCATGGCGAATATGGTACGATCCATGTGATGTCAACTTCGATATTCACTCCTCTAAATTGAATGCGGAATGTTCTGCCATTGTTGCCTGGTGAGCGACGCCGATAGAGAGTGGATATCCATCATTTTCAGTTTGTGTTTCCGAAAGAAAAGTACGGGATATGTTTGGTGCATTTATTGTCAGACGTACAAACCCAAGTGGTATTGTGGAGTCCGAAAGGCGCATGAACCATATTGGTTTTCATCATTTCGTATATACTGGATCTTTCTCTGCATCAGGAATTTCAGCAGAAATGATTTCATCAATTTGATCTGGTGTAACGTGCGTGCGGCAAAACTATCTTTTGCAACCCAACAGAGTACATCTAGCATCTAACACAGTGGTCGGCATGAGAGGATCTGCCACTGTGTTGGTGAGCATGAAAAAAAATAGCCCAGTAGGAAATTGGAATTAAAATTAAGCAAATTTTATAAATAATTAATTTATAATGAAAATTAACAAATGTCTCTAAGGATATATTCCTATTATCTTTAAAAGACTTTTGGAACATAAAGGCAGAGCATGGCACCAAAGGCATTTAGAATCACAAAATATTTCTCGCAGGGCATATTTGGTTTTGCGCTATAGTCCTACGTGACGTTAATTCGTTGCTGGTTCGACAACGACTGAACGATAGAGCGTAAGCGTACGTGTGAAGTGAGTTTGCAAAATTTTGCTATGAAATGCCGACCACTGATCTAACAGCACCACATATACGTTGCTTCAAGATAATGTCCATCAATCATTGTAACTGTTGTTTGAAAAGTTGTGCTGTGACATCGTAACGATCGCTTGCTGATTGACCGATATCCATAATTCCGCACGTATGGCACCGCCGATGTTAGGGCGACATCTTCGCAATTGATCACTTTGTGTGAAACACACATAAAGTTTTCACTGATTAATTTTCAATAATTTTTTTTAAATAGCCGGAATAAAAAAAACCAAAGTGTATTCAACAAAGTGAACTAAGTATATGACATTTAATTTTTCTTTACGCTTATTTGACATGAATGTTGTCATTGACTTAACCCTTACATTTATTCAAAAATTCAAATTCGAAAATTCAAAATTAAGCAAATTTCAAAACGAAAAACAATATTTTTTTTTGTAACTGAATAAAATGCTTAATACTTGTTGCCTATGCAAAAACAACTCATGGAAGCAACTTAACAACGTTTTGTGCTCCAATCGACAAATCGCAACGGAATCAATGAGAAAAAGTATGTGGCTTTACAACTCAGTTTGTCATCAGAA
>NW_026094177.1:0-4945 GCF_024586455.1 Bactrocera neohumeralis | reverse complement strand
CGTATATTGACTTCAGATCGCCAACATGCATGTTGCAACAACTTTTATTGCACACATACATATGTATGTATGTACATGCTACAAGAAATTGGAATGTTGCAGAGGCGCCGCCGAGCAAAGAGTTGCAAGCAGCAGCTACGTAAGGGCAGCAAAAACTGTGGTCACACGACGTACGTTCGTATCAGATTACCGGTAGACAGAGCCGCATATATGCCGATATGGACACATTTACTCACAGATATATCTATGTATGGTTTATGTAGACATACATATGTACATATGTGTATTAAAACATGCAAATTAAAAGGGTAAGTGTAGAATAAGAAAAGTGCTTAACTTTTTGTACTCTCTCGACAAAAGAAAACTAGTTTAATAACTATATAGGAGTTTTAAATGAATTAAACCTGGATAATCGAATATCGAATTCGAAAAAACTTACAAACTATAAAGTAATCCATAAAATAATTATGGTTACCATAAATGTAAGTATATGTATAAATAAGAATAGCTTGATACCGCTTAAAATCATTATAATGCAGGCTAGCAGGTTCAGCCAGGTATTTAAGAAGGAGTCATTCAGAAGTGAGCCAGTTAGAACCATTACACATTTTCGGTATTTTGTGAAATGATGATATTTCTATGGATTACTCAATATGATCCAAATTGAAACGTATATATCTTAGTAATAAAGCTTTGGTGACTTGAGCAATTTTTCATTATTATACTACTGTGATCAAATTGAAAGGTGAATTTTGTCCTCAAAGTAATCCCCTCCCTCTGCAATACCCTTATGCTAACGAATTTTCCATAGACTCCATCATAGCACTTGGAAAAATGCTCCGTCATGATGACTATTAGCGCCTTCTTTGATTCAGCTTTTATATCCTCAATTGAGTCAAAAAACACGCGAAATATAAATTAAAAATTCACCTTTCAATTTGATCATAGTAGTATATACTTTTTTATACTCTCGCAACAATGTTGCTAAGGAGAGAATTATAGTTTTGTTCACATAACGGTTGTTTGTAAGTCCTAAAACTAGAAGAGTCAGATATAGAGTTATATATACCAAAGTGATCAGGGTGACGAGTAGAGTTGAAATCCGGATGTCTGTCTGTCCGTCCGTCCGTCTGTCCGTCCGTCTGTCCGTCCGACTGTCCGTCCGTGCAAGCTGTAACTTGAGTAAAAATAGAGATATCATGATGAAACTTGGTACACGTATTTCTTGGCTCCATAAGAAGGTTAAGTTCGAAGATGCGCAAAATCGGCCCACTGCCACCCCCATAAAATGGCGAAAACCGAAAACCTATAAAGTGTCATAACTAAGCCATAAATAAAGATATTAAAGTGAAATTTGGCACAAAGGATCGCATTGGGAGGGCATATTTGAACGTAATTTTTTTGGATTTTCCATATCTCGGAAACTACTATAGCTATGTAAACCAAACTCTATAGAGTCGTTTCCTTCAGGCATTTCCATATACAGCTCAAAAATGGAAGAAATCGGATAATAACCACGCCCACCTCCCATATAAAGGTTATGTTGAAAATCACTAAAAGTGCGTTAACCGACCAACAAAAAACATCAGAAACACTAAATTTTACGGAAGAAATGGCAGAAGGAAGTTGCATCCAGGCCTTTTTTAAAATGGGCGTGGCGTCGCCCACTTATGGACCAAAAACCATATCTCAGGAACTACTCGACCGATTTCAATGAAACTCGGTATGTAATATTTTCTTACCACGCCGGTGAAATCGGTTCACAACCACGCCTTCTTCCAATATAACGCTATTTTGAATTCCATCTGATGCCTTTTCTGTATAATACGAGTATATACATTAGGAACCAATGATGATAGCGGAATAAAACTTTACACAAATACGGTATTTGAATAATATATAAATGACGGATAATGAAATCTCGGATTATCACTTTATCATGCGAGAGTATAAAATGTTCGGTGACACCCGAACAGCCCTTCCTTACTTGTTTTTTACTTCGTTTGATACTGTAAGAAGCTCTGCTGTTATCCCGGGCCTCCTGTTTTACAAGGAACTTCCGGAAATTTCCTCGTATTGACCGAGTTTTGAGTATTTTGTAAAATATGCATATTTGGAATAATAAAAAGTTTAAAAAGTATATTGAAAAATGAGCTTTTTTTTGCTAGAGAAAATCCCTGTAAGCCGTTAATTCACATTTGCTCCTACATTCGTTCCAGCTCATCGAGCTAATCGGCTTCTCGAAACGCTGGTTTATCCGAAACAGCTGAACTTACCGTGAGCCATAGGAGTGTAATGTTTTTCACAAAACGTTTTTTTTTTTTGGGAAACCGCCGTTTTGAAAAATTCAAAAATTTGATGAGTTCTTCCGCTATTTTTTTTTGTGTCTTTTGAATTTGGAGTCAAAAACTGTGATCAAGTTTGACTCGAACTGGTCCATATTTTTTTATGTTTATGTGTAGTTTGAATTTCATATGTCAATTAGTGTGTGTTTGACAACTGATTACATTTTTTACTAATAATTGAACAACAAGTTTGTTTGAAAGTTTGTGTTTCCATTAAAATCCCTGCATTTTACACGAACATAAGATTTGAGTGGCATAAAGCATTCAATGAAGGTCGTGAAGTAAACGAAAACTCATACGAGTCGTACATACATCAATGTTAGTGAAGATAAAAAAAGCTAAAGAAACAGTTACATATGTTTTTGTAAATAGCCAAATATGAATTTTTCGATTTTTGCAATGGTTGATTTTGATGAGCATGAAATTTTGTTTACACCACGAATATTCTTGTGTGGACACCTTGAAAATGTTGCGGAAAGCTTTTGTTGATCAAACTATACCACAAAACGAGTTCAAAGTGGGCCGATAAAGCGTTAAAAACTACATCCATCGAAACTCCAAGTGCTGAAATATCATTTTTCGCTATTGAGAAACTATTTTGAAGAATGTTTGTGTTTCAAACGCGCTCAGGTGTCGATTGGTGCTAAAAATCACGATAATGCACGATGTCATTGATTCTTCGAAACTTTTTGTCAAAAAACTCGATTCCCACCCAACACCCATATACGCCTGATTTGGCTCCGTGCGACTTCTAGTTATTCAACCAATGCGGCTTTTTCATTTTACGTCCTGATCTCAAATTGAAAGCGTACAAATACAGCTTGTACAAGAACTAAAGCCGCTCACCTTCCCAAGAGACATCGCTTCGATCTATGGACGTTTTTGAGCTATTTCTCTCAATGAGTATGTAAACCAGCAAAATTGTCGCATTTGGGATGAAGAGAATCCAGAAGAGATTCAAGAGCTCTCCCGTTTCGTCCGAAAAAACAACGGTTTGATACGTTCATCTGAAAGCTGGTGGAATCATCTGTGCATTTTTCTTCAAACCTGATGTCGGTGAGAACATAACCGTCAATGACAACCGTTACCACGCCATGATTACCGACTGTTTGATGTTCTGAAGCTCGTAATTTCGGACATTTAGTTCCAATAAGACGGCGCCACTTTCCACACATCGTATCAATCAATGGATTTATTGAGAGAGCACTTTGGTGAGCAGATATTCACGTTTTGGGCCGGTCGAGTGGCCACCAAGATCGTGTGATATCACACCATTCGATTTTTTGCTGGGGAGATGTGTAAAGTCTAAAATCTATACTGACAATCCCGCTTCAATTCAGGCATTGGAGAAAAACGTCCTGCATGTTATTCGGCAATTATCAGGAAAATCTTGAACGAATCATCGAGATTGGTTTCAATGTATGGAGATTTGATGGAGATAATCTTCAAAAAAGAAATGCCAAATAATGTTCTTTCGAATGATAATAGACAATCCCAATTAAATTTGAAGTTTCTGTGCTTTTTCTTTAAAAAAGTATGGAACCACCCCTACATTAGCCCAACAGAATATTTGGAAGGCGATAATGAAGATTTCTATGAAATTTTATTTATTTTGACTTGATTTCTTTTTCTTCCTGAAATTTTTCCTAATCCATTAATCATATCATATGAACAATATCGGACCATTTATATTTCTTTGGCAATAACTCTATTTTCTAAGGCCCCCTTTTATCTTCTTTTTTTGCGTTTATATATATGCTTTTTCGAATATCATTTTGACAATATTCTGACTTTGACGCCACCCCGCATTAGTTTTTTACTTCTCATAATTGAAAAATTCTGAACGAAATCACATACTAAACGAACAAACGATTTTTTTTTGTTTTATATTTAGTATGTACAAAAGATGAATCAAAACAAAAGCGACAAACTTTTTTTTCTATATTATTGTATAAAATACTTGACTCCCAAGAAATGTCATCGATACCTGTGTACATTCTAAATTAATATGTGTGCAAGCAAAAAAGATATTTAGTCTGTTGTTGTTCTTCATTTTATGAAGCCAAGTGGAAAAAGTCCGAACTGTTAATTTCCCAAGACATCAGCTCATCGACTTTAATCCGTTATGACAATCAGAAGCACACACTAGTTACTGTCGCAGTCATTGCTTTGCCGGACACTCATGTTGTTGTCTTGTTGTCGTGTAACTTGCATTTACACACTTTGTAAACTGGTTCTTAAAACTAGGATTACAAGATACAATGTAGTAATTGGCATATATATGGAAATCTACATATATGTATGTAGATATATTTATTTTAAATGTATAAAATATGCATTGTAATTTAAAATATAACTAAAATTTATTATATTAATCACAAAAAAATTAATACAAAATTTAAAAAAAAGTCTTAAAGAAATTTTAAGTAGTTCTAATATTAAAAATTTTTTTTAATTATTTTCAAACTTAAAAAAAATATTATCTAAAAAATCTTATTAATATTATTATTACAGTCTTGTTAAAAAAAATAGAAAATATAACTAAACTCTTTATATTATAAAAATAAAAACAATTTCACAAAAATAAAAAAGTTAAAAAT
>NW_026094176.1:0-5032 GCF_024586455.1 Bactrocera neohumeralis | reverse complement strand
CCATTAATCAATATAAATTGTTGGAAATCATTAAGAAACTAGTTAGAGAAAATATAGCCTTGAAAGGTATAAAAAAATTGAAAATTGTTTACAAAAGTTCCCACAAAATATTACTTCAATAAGAGTTGAAACATCGCAGAACATTGTGTTGTTGTATGAAAGTGTCTTAATGCCTAATGGATTAGTACTGTTAACCAAATGAAAATACTCTTATCGAAATCTGATTACTCTTATTAGTCAGCGAGAATGTTCCTTATAGAAGAATGATGCTACCACATGCAAACACTAGAAATGTTTTTGTCAAATTATTTGAAATCAGAAAGTTTTGCTATATACTTCTATGTTTGTCATAAGTTGAATGCAAAAATTAAAAACGGGCTTAGAATGAAAGTCAATGATGGATTTAAATGAAAATAATTGGACCTTAACAGTGTGGCTTCAGACCTGGAAAATCAACAACCGACCAGATATTCACCATGCGCCAAGTCTTGGAAAAGACCCGTGAAAGGAGAATCGACACACACCACCTCTTTGTCGATTTCAAAGCTGCTTTCGACTGCACGAAAAGGAGCTGCCTTTTTGCCGCGATGTCTGGATTTGGTATCCCCGCAAAACTAATACGGCTGTGTAAGCTGACGTTGAGCAACACCAAAAGCTTCGTCAGAATCGGGAAGGACCTCTCCGAGCCGTTCGATAGCAAACGAGGTTTCAGACAAGGCGACTCCCTATCGTGCGACTTCTTCAATCTGCTGCTGGAGAAAATAATTCGAGTTGCAGAACTTAATGGAACAGGTAAATTCTTTAATAAGAGTGTACAGCTGCTGGCGTATGCCGATGATATTGAAATCGGCCTCAACTCTCGCGCCGTTAGTTCTGCTTTCTCCAGGCTAGACAAGGAAGCACAGAAAATGAGTCTGGTAGTGAACGAGGGTAAGACGAAATATCTCCTGTCATCAAACAAATAGTCGTCGCACTGGCGACTAGGCTCTCAGGTCACTGTTGGCAGTCATAACTTTGAAGTTGTACATAATCTCGTCTATTTAATTATATCAGTATTAACACCACCAACAATGTCAGCCTGGAAATCCAACGCAGGATTGCCAAACTCCATAAGTCGCTCATAATTCCCGTCCTGCTATATGGTGCAGTGGCTTGGACGATGACAGCAACCGATGAGTCGACGTTGCGAGTTTTCGAGGGAAAGGTTCTGCGAAAGATTTATGGTCCTTTGCGCATTGGCCACGGCGAATATCGCATTCGATGGAACGATGAGCTGTACGAGATACGAGATATACGACGAAATTGACATAGTTCAGCGAATTAAAGAACAGCGGCTACGCTGGCTAGGTCATGTTGTCCGGATGGATGAAAACACTCCAGCTCTGAAAGTATTCGACGCTGTATTCGCCGGGGGAAGCAGAGGAAGAGGAAGACTTCAACTCCGTTGGAAAGACCAGTTGGAAAAGGACCTGGCTACACTTAAAATCTACAAATGGCGTCATACATCGAAAAGGAAGAACGACTGACGCGCTGTAGTAAACTCGGTCATAAAAGCGTAAGCGGTGTCTACGTCAATAAAGAATAGAAGAAGAAGTATACATATGAAGATTTATAGTAAACTGTCTAAGTACATTAACTACTCTTTCTTTAAAAGCGCTATACTAACCGTAGTTATGATTTGTGTGTAAAATTGCACTTTAAAAGTTTTTAGGAAAGTTACTTTTGAAATATGAGTAACAGCACCCCATATCTTTTACTTTCATTATGACAGTTGTTAAAAAAGTGTATCAAAAGCTATGGCTCAAAACGCTCTTCATTTATTTCCGGTTCCATTAAAAAAATAAAATTCACTGATAGCAATCAGTAAAGTTGTCAAAAATATTTTTCATCGTTTGTTTTATGCTTACCAAAGCAACACTTCCAAGCAGTTTTGTAATTTCCATTATAGCGGTCCATAGCATTACATTGACTTGCATATAATTACAGCATTGTTAACGTAAAAGGAAGTGTCAAACGATCAAAAGAACATTAAGGGAAAAATAAAAATCAATTTAAAGCAACGCATTAAATTATTCCGAGAATATACTAAAAGCAAATGCGACCAAACTTACCGCATTTTAGACGATGAGATGAACTTATTTTTTATAGTTGTGATGGAAGCTATTCAGAAAGATATTCTTCCGCTATACCTTCCAACGTACAAAGAATTTGGCTGAAATTTAATTGCTCCATCACGTACGATGCTTTTTGCTTAAATTGGGAGATTTACGGATGAGTAATGGCACGTGACGTGGCAAGATGAGGCCTAGAGAAGCTTAGCGTTGTATTGAATGGGTACTTGATTCAACCGTTAAGGTCTCAAATGTCGTACTGATTTTAAAGTAAATTATTATTTTTTAATTTGTATGCTTTTTGAAATTACTTCGAAATAATATCAGATAATTCAAACAGTTAAGTCACGCTCTACTGGCTGATATTATTATAAGTTTCAGTTCTATCATTATCACCCAACATTCTTTCATGCAATCAGTTTAAGTGCCCATAACTTTGAAGAAGGAACTACCTCAGTAGCAAAAATACATATCAACATACCCTTGCATGGTGTATTCACATTGAATAGCGAACACTGACCGCATCATTAAGACTTGACTTATTTACTTCCGCGAAGGAGATATGGCAGCAACACTGCGTGAGACCAACCGACAAGTCTTACGTGAAAATAGAAATACTTCGAAAAGCACATGGCCTCAGTTGTAACGTATCATGATGTAGTGGAAGCAAAAATTTCACGATTTTATTTATAAATAAAAGATAATGTGATGAGATTATAAGAGAAACCTACCCGGTTAGCCATTATCATAGAAAAGCAGCGAGCGCCGTTCATTCAGAACAAACTCTGAGTGAAGCAATAGTGCTAAATGTCCTGTTGTGAGGCGAAACAGCGCGTGGCATGTTCTTGAGGTGCCGTGGATATTACAACAAGAAAGTCATACACTCAAACAACAAGTATACGCTACAAGAAAATAAAGAACAAAACTATGCAAACGGAAAGCAATCAAAAGTAAACGAGATAGAAGAAGAAAAGCAGTTGCTATCACAGTCAACCAAAAGTAGCGAGTTCGCTGCGAATGAGCAAGCGATCTCGTAGTACTTGTTGCGTGTTTATTTACTCACAAGTTTCTTTTTAGCTCATCCAGCCTTCATTTAGTTGGTGACGGTTAATCTCAGTTATTAAACCACTCGGTGGGCACTCAGAAGCTGAACTTTATTAGTAGCAGCACATATATTATACCAACAATGACAATAAGCACAAATCGAACCCATTTAGCAAGAAAAACTGGTTAGTTTATGTTATTTCCGCACCCGTAACTGCTTTTCACCAGCTGGCACTATGCGCTCTTAGCTGCTAAACTCAATGTGTTGAACAGGGCCAGAGTCGTCGTTCACATCAACTTTACATGGTCATACGACCTACAGCGGCAGAGACGGTAACAGAGCCAGCGGTAGTGATCCAGTAATCTATAGCGGCAGAGGTAGTAACAGCAGTTGCAAAAGTAACAGGGACACTAACAGTGACCTACAGCGGCAGAGACTGTAATAGCAGCTACAACAGTAACAAAGGCAGCGGCAGAGATATTAACAGCGTCTGCAACAGTAACAGAGGCAGCGACAGTGACAGTAGCTGTTAATGGCCGCCTGTGCATGAATGCCGACATTCGCCAGCCGTTAGTTTTGCTTGCCTTCAGTCTGGTGCTCTTATCGGACGTATTTGAACTTTCGATTGGAAAATATTCTGTTCGTTTCAATTGCCAGTTGTATTAGAAAAGGACCAACAGCGAGAATTACTTCACATTTCTCTGTCGGATGCCATTTACTCATTCGACGCTTCGCACGACAATTTCAAATCGACCGCGCTACTCTTTGGTCTTTACATGCTGATTGCCCATTAAATTTGAATTAAATTTTAATTTGCGATTTTGTTCGTTCGTATATTTGCTCAATAATTAAATTTTGTGGTGAATGGGTTAACCGAATTCTTCTTTTGTGGAAATATGCAAATACGAAGTATTTTCACATCGATGATTATGATGGAAAGCTTTATAAAAGTGTTGAGAAATTATTTTAATTTGAAAACAGGTTAATAGCTGCTAACTAAACTTGACAGAATTGGGAGAAATATTAAATAAAGTAACTGTATTGAAAATGTGTGAGGCGTTTAAATAAAATTGGAATAAATCTAATATGCTATATTTAGTGCATTATATGCTAAGATAACAGCAACATTTGTATGAAATATTAAAATATTTATTTTTAACTGCTTAAAAACAAAATTGAGGAATATTAAGTGCTAAAATTTAAAATAAAAATTAAAATATAATAACATAGTAAAAACTAAAAACTTAATCCAAAATAATATATAAAAAAATAATAAATTCAATCCCATTACGAGACTTAAAACAAAAATAAAATTATTTTGACAAGCCAGATCAAAAAATTTGTTTTGATCGGCCACTTATACATTTTAATTAAAAAATACAATTTTTAATCCGTTTCTCAGATTAAAAATTAAATTTTCCTTTTTTATTCCATTGTTGGGATCAATAGTTTTATTAAGTAATCTCAAAACTCCGTTGACAATTTATTACATTTGGAGCTGTGAAGTAGACGATGAAGAGAAATTGAAAATTTCATGCAAATTGCTCTAAACAAGAGAAAGTAAATTTCGAAATAAATTTAAAATATTTTCTGGTGAAGATCAGCTAAACAACCTAACAATAATTACACCACTCAGCAAACCTGAAGGAAAAAATTTGCTAATGGTGTGTAGAAGTTATGGAGTATTTGAGAGTTGTGCTTGCAATTTGAGTTCAAATTTTCTCATCACATATCCTATAGATATTTTGAGATTTTAGTAAATGTTATTAATTTGACTCCTACAACCCTTGAGTACAACATAAAATATTCGAAGTGTTAGAAAATTTTTACTTTGATAAAATAGGAAATACCTTAAGGTGAAAATCGTCAACCAGAG
>NW_026094175.1:0-5113 GCF_024586455.1 Bactrocera neohumeralis | reverse complement strand
TTTATTTTTTTGTATTTATTTCAATTGTTATGAATTCATGAATAAATAGTTATTTTTAAACATATATGTACCAATATTAATTTAGTTTTTGCCTTCGATATAACGAATATTTCAGTTTAACGAACGGTCAGAAACATTATATCATTCGTTACAGGCTGGAGTACCACTTGTATTTAGAATCAAAAAACGTCATTTGAAATTCTTTATTCTTCTTTTCTTATAGGCGTAAATACCGATTATGAGTTATAGTCGATTTAACAAACAGCCGGCCAGTCGTTGTTTTTCGCTATTTGGCGCCAATTAGAGATTCCATGTAGGTGTTTTTCCAACGGATTGGAGGTATTACTTTTCTTCTGCTTCGGCGGGTACTGTGAAGAATACTCTCAGAGCTGGAGTGTTTTCATCCATTTGGAAAACATGACCCAGCCAGCGTAGCTCGCTTGTTGTGGATCAGACGCTGTCATCATCCATTTGTTTGATGACAGGAGATATTTCCTGTTTTGCCCTCGTTCACCAGTTTAGTCTATATGAATTCGGAAAGGTGACTGTGCAACTGGAAATTCGATTCAGCTCGAACTTAGCGGTACCCTACTGGCGCGCATTGCATTTTTCTAACAGTGAAATATTATAGTTTTTCTATAACCATTTTATTTTGTTTACGTTTTAAATGTATTTGTTGTAATTTTTTTCACTTATTTATTTTATAATTTTATCCTGTAATTAAATCTGTTATCGACCAGATAGTTTAAGGTATGCAGCGTATTTCCTTCCCCTCTCGCCCACCTGAAAACTTGCTCATGCCGCTGGTAAGCGACATCGCATTAGCGACATGCTGTTCGGCTGTCGGCAGCGCAGGTGGTCACTGTCGGCGTTCATGTGATAAGCCTCACGGCTCGTGTTATATACAATATTTTGTTATACCATAACTGGTGATGTGGTTACTGCGTTGTCGGCTGGCTGACTGGTTACCATAAGGTTTGTTGTCATTTATTGGCTGCCAATTTCCTAACCCGCCACTTTGTTTAGCTTGGGTTTCTATTTTTGTTTTTGTTGTATTTTTTTAACTATTTGCTACAAACTTTTTTGTTCGTTTTATTGTCGCCATTGATTATCTGCGGTAATTATGGCGTAATAATATTTACGCGGTTATTTCTTGAATTATTTTTAATTAAACTTTAATTTGCAATTAGTCACACCGCTCATAATTGAACCTCGTTTAAAACGTTTATCATTCAGGAATTTTCGTAATTAGGTATTTTAAACAGGGTACTAAAGAAAAACGCGCCACATAACTTCATACACTCTAAGCGATATCAATTCATGGATTTTATGAAAGGGGCACTTTCATGAGAATAATCTTCCGGCCCATGTCGGCGTTATGTCGGTTCGTTCACTTCTGCAACCTTTAAACTGATATCTATAAAATGTAACGTATTTCGAGAGTCTTCATTTCCAAAGAATACCCATCTGTTTTATAAAATTGCAATTGAGAGTAAGGAAATTGTCGAAGCTATGATACCCTTATATACAAAAATTTGTGCACAAATTGTGGTATCTTTGAACTGTATTTTAAGATTTAGTAAAAAATATTTATTTGCAAATTCAGTGACCTCCGCATACGTTGTCCTGCGTGAAATTATGTGTTTTGAAATGAAAAAGAAAGTTAAATTTACGTTGAAATTATCAATGGCAACCGATGGCTAGTAATCGTCGTTTTTCGGGTGGATTATGTACCTGTTCTAAGGAATTAGTTGAGAAACACCTGATGTCAATCTACTGGTTGGCCTTTGCTTTCTGCGTAACTATTTCTTCGTTGATGCATTCCATGTATAATATCAAGGCATTTCCGAATAGAGTAATGTGCTCGCAAACGAATCACTGACGCAGGTTGAGAAAAACTCGTCAATGTCAATGTTTTTGGAAGCAGTTTCGCTGGCTGTACTGTATTCTCTGGTTTGAAAACACTCTTTAGCCATTCTCCAAATGAACTGCGAGACGCACAGACGGAAACATTTCATGAATTTCAAAAGTAAATATCCTACAAAGCGCTTTATTGCAGTTCACGTATCGACCGTATCGTTCAAGACCAATAACCGCCATATTGGTTCCTTTGTGACGTACTTGACAAAACATAGATAGATTTATAGATTTTATAGGTTACACCAACCAAACTGCAATAAACCTTGATATGAGTTTTGAATGTGAATTAGACAACAGTGAGTAATATAGTACGATCCATATGTTGTCAACTTGATATTCACTACTTAAGTTGTATGGTCGTTCGATGAGCTACGACGATAGAGTGGATATCCATCATTTCCAGTTTTCCAGAGTTTCCGAAAGAAAAGCACGGATAGTGTTTCGCATTTATTGCAAGTGGGATTGTGGTGTCCGCAAAGTCCATGCACCATTGGTTTTCTATCACTTCGTAGAATAATGGATCTTTCTCTGTACGAGGAATTTCCGCAGAAATGATTTAATTAATTGATCTGGTGTAACCACCATCCACCATTCAAAGAAGAATATGTGCGTAAACTCTTTTTTGTAACTCAACAGAGTACATCCAGCATCTAACTGCACCTATACTTGTATATACATACGTTAAGCCTAAGATAAAGTCCATCAAACATCGCATTGTTTGTTTGAAAAGTCTTGCTGTATTATCGTGATGATTGCTTGCTTATTGACAAAGCGATCCATAACCCACACATATGTCATCGCATCCTGGGGAGTCTCATGGCGTTCATGTGTCTTACGTTGATGGCAAAAAGAACGCCAACCGATATTAGCGCGATGTCTTCGTTTCGTAACAAATTTCAATCTGTAATGATCACTTGCTCTGAAATATGCCACACATGTTTCACTGACCGAAATTGAACGATTCAAATAATTTACAAATAAAAATATTGAAAAACAAAACAAAAGAACTGTATTTTAGAAAAGTCACCTGAAATTTCCAATTTTTCGACTTTCCTTATGAAAGTATATGGTTTTTTTTGTATCTACCCCTTTCCAGATCCACAGCGAACAACATCTGATTTCATGAAGATTGGTTCTGCTGTTCTCGAGCGCTGTCTGTTACTAACAAACAAACAATCATTTTTACTTCTACATATCTACATATGTATGCATGTATATACAAAATAAAACGTTTGTATGGGAAAAGAAAAGGCTGGCTTTAGGGTTTTCCGGCAACTTTCGTAATTTTTTCTACATAAGAACCTTTCCTCCTCAATAATAACAAAATACAAACAAAAAATCAGCCAAATCGGTTCAGCCATTCACGCGTGATGCCGACAACGAAAACGGCCTTTCATTTATTTATATATAAGATTTTATATATAAGATAACTACAGCCAGATCTCCTTCAAAAAACAAAAAAACGTTTTGCAGTAACCACTATAACCTGAACTGGATCCTGAAAATTAAAAACAAACCAAACAGATTTCCGTTTAAGTAATGTTAAATATAGTAATTGCCGAAGAAAAGAAAATATTTTGCCTTGAGCTTCCAAGCGCTCCGAAACCTTTTTCAAATTCCGTGTAACTTCGATAATATTCACCGAACGTGAGACTGTGAGTATTCTTAAAATATATGGATAAATTAAAAAATAAAAGTTTTTTTGAAATTGGAACTGTATATAACCCCTTGAGAAATCTTTTTTATAACATTAAATGCTATAAAAATAAATTTAAGGTTTTCACTGCTTCCGACGTTCGTTCGTAGTGACACCTATGATATGTTATAGTGATCGAATATCAGCGGTTATGACATATGAGTTTTTCCTTGGGGAAAGGCTGTGTAAAATTTCAGATCTGAACTTCAAAAAACTCTGCCTAGTTCGAATTTATACAGGTTGACAGACGGACCTAATTAAATCGGCTCAGCTTGTCACGCTGATCATTTAAAATGATGTTTTTCTGATGTTACAAATTGCCTTGCAGGCTTAATATAACGCAAATCAGTGCAAACTTTCAAATAAGGTTAAAAATATATCGGCTTTAGATGATTATTTTTCGGTGAATATATACATATATATTTGTATAACTTTTCTCGGGGATGATATGATTGGAGGCCAAATTACATTAATCGTCTTATTAGTACAATATTGAATTGGAGTGCAGTTCATGAAATGCATGTAACGAAATCAGCACACTAAGTGAAGAGCATTGAGCAATCATGGGGTAATATTTTTAACTGCTATAGAGATAAGATTTATTTCACTAGTGATTAAAAAAATTTGGAAGTACCAAAAAATGGTTCAAATAGGTAGGTCAATGGAACCAGCCAGTTTTGCATGGTTATACCTGTATGGTTATACATGTTCTAAATTGTACTCATTTTAATGGAAAGAAAATCGAGTATTCGTCCAGCAGAGAGGGAGAGTAAACTAAAGTAATTAATCACTTTTGTTGGAAAAAATCCAACAGAAAAAATATGTATACATGCTAAACCAGCATTTTCCATTTAGCCGGGTTCAGTTCTGAAGAATGAAATATAAATAAATATAAATGTTAAATATTTTACTAACAGCAAATAATTATGTTTAAAGTTATTTAATAATAATATATAACAACAAATCGCATCTCCGCAACGAATTAACGCGCACGACGCAGTTTGGTTATTAGACAGAGAATGAAAGAGGGCGTATGCGACGCTAGCGCGCGTCTAAACAACAAATATTAAGCGGTTAATGCCAGGCGCATCACGATCAGCGGACTTTCTACGGCCACTGTATTAAGACTGATTGCTCGTCGCATGTTATGCGCCCATAAATAACCTCTCATTACATAAATATGTAATACTTGTAGTTACGTACGTAGTTTAATTCAACAAACATACAAACATATTTCTGTAAAAACTGTATGAAACAGAAAACTAATAAACTATTTCAAATAAGTTTAATTACATTTGAATATTTGTATGATTTAAATATTAACTTTTGCCAAGATAATGTGTTAGAAATGGTTTTCAGATTTTTAGACGCTGAATCCAGAGGTCTAAGTAGCAGTCTATGATAACAAAAGTTTTTAGTGCACTTCATAGTAATTTAAATAGAAAGGCCCCCAATTAAAATTTTTAAAGGATATTATGTAAATATTTTAACTTGGGA
>NW_026094174.1:0-4701 GCF_024586455.1 Bactrocera neohumeralis | reverse complement strand
TCATTAATTCAACATATTTAAGTTAATTGACCTTCTTCATCTTACTGAAGTGGACATAAAGCCATAACGGCTGTGCGTTTGGAGGCATTCCACAATCTTATATTAAGGTATAAGGTCGATTTTCTTCTATATACACATTCAGCAGTCGATAGTAAGTTGCTCCAAATCATTAATTCAACATATTTAAGTTAATTAACCTTCTTCATCATAGTGAAGTGGACATAAAGCCATAACGGCAGTGCATTTGGAAGAATTCCACAAACTTATATTAAGGTATAAAGTCGATTTTCTTGTAAAAGCACATTTAGCGATCGGTATTGAGTTGCTCCAAATCATTAATTTAACAAATTTAAGTTAATTAACTCTCTTCATCTTACTGAAGTTGACATAAGGCCAAAACGGCAGTGCATTTGGAAGGATTCCACAATCTTATATTAAATCATAAAGTCGATTTTCTTGTACATACACACTTAGGAATCGATATTGGGTTGCTTCAAATCATTAATTTAACATATTTAAGTTAATTAACCTTCTTCATCGTACTGAAGTGGACATAAAGCCATAACGGCAGAGCATTTAGAAGAATTCCACAAACTTATTAAGGTATAAAGTCGATTTTCTTGTATATACACGTTTAGCAATCGATATTGAGTTGCTTCAAATCATACATAAGTTTAACCTACTTAAGTTGATTAACCTTGTTCATATTACTGAAGTGGACATAAAGTCATAACGGCAGTGCATTTGGAAGAATTCCACAATGTTATGGTAGGGTATAAAGTCGATTTTCTTGTATATACAAATTTGGCAATCGATATTGAGCTGCTGCAAATAATTAGTTAAACATATTTAAGTTAATTAACCTTCTTCATCTTACTGAAGTGGACATAAAGCCATAACGGCTGTGCATTTGGAAGAATTCCACCTTCTTATATTTAGGTATAAAGTCGATATTCTTCTATATACACATTTAGCAATCGATATTGAGTTGCTCAAAATCATTATTTTAACATATTTAAGTTAATTAACCTTGTTCACATTACTGAAGTGGACATAAAGCCATAACGGCAGCGCATTTGGAAGAATTCCACAAACTTATATTAAGGTATAAAGTCGATTTCCTTGTATATACACATTTAGCAATCGATAGTGTATTGCTCTAAATCATAAGTTTAACATATTTTGGTTAATAAATAAACCTTCTTCATTTTACTGAAGTGGACATAAAGCCATAACGGCAGTACGTTTGGGAGAAATCCCTAATCTTATATAAAGGCATAAAGTCGATTTTCTTGTATATACACATTTAGCAATCGATATTGAGTTGCTTCAAACCATTAGTTTAACATACTTAAGTTAATTAACTTTCTTCATCTTACTGAAGTGGACATAAAGCCATAACGGAAGTGCATTTGAAAGAGTTCCAAAACCTCATATTAAGGTATAAAGTCGATTTTCTTGTATATACACATTTAGCAATCGATATTGAGTTGCTGCAAATCATTAATTTAACATATTTAAGTTAATTAACCTTTTTCATCTTACTGAAGTGGACATAAAGCCATAACGGCAGTGCATTTGGAAGAATTTCACAATCTTATATTAAGGTATAAAGTCGATTTTCTTGTATAAACACACTTAGCAATCGATATTGAGTTGCTTCAAATAATTAATTTAACATATTTAAGTTAATTAACTCTTCTTCCTCTTACTGAAGTTGACATAAGGCCAAAACGGCAGTGCATTTGGAAGGATTCCACAATCTTATATTAAATCATAAAGTCGATTTTCTTGTATATACACACTTAGGAATCGATATTGGGTTGCTTTAAATCATTAGTTAAACATATTTAAGTTAATTAACCTTCTTCATCTTACTGAAGTGGACATAAAGTCATAACGGCAGCGCATTTGGAAGAATTCCACATCCTTATATTAAGGTATAAAGTCGATTTTCTTGTATATACACATTTGGCAATCTATATTGAGTTGTTTCAAATTATTTACTTCACCTATTTAAGTTAATTAACCTTCTTCATCTTACTGAAGTGGTCATAATGCCATAACGGCAGTTCATTTGGGAGAATTCCACATCCTTATATTAAGGTATAAAGTCGATTTTCTTGTATATACACATTTGGCAATCGATATTGAGTTGCTTCAAATTATTTACTGAAGTGGACATAAACCCATAACGGCAGCACTTTTGGAAGAATTCTACATCCTTATATTAAGGTATTAAGTCGATTTTCTTGTATATACACATTTAGCAATCGATATTGAGTTGCTTCAAATCATTATTAAACATATTTAAGTTAACTAACCTTCCTCAACTTACTGAAGTTGGCATAAAGCCATAACGGCTGTGCATTTGAAAGAATTCCACAATCTTATATTAAGGTATAAAGTCGATTTTCTTGTACATATACATTTAGCAATCGATATTGAATTGCTCCAAATCATACGTTTAACATATTTAAGTTAATAAACTTTCTACATGTTACTGAAGTGGACATAAAGCCATAACGGCAGTGCATGTGGAAGAATTCCACAATCTTCTTTTAAGGTATAAAATCGAATTTCTTGTATATGCACAGTTAGCAGTCGATATTGAGTTGCTCCAAATCAATAGTTTAACATATTTAAGTTAATTTACCTTCTTCATCTTACTGAAGTGGACACAAAGCCATAACGGCAGTGCATTTGGAAGAATTCCACAATCTTATATTGAGGTATAAAGTCGATTTTCTTGAATATACACATTTAGCGATCGATATTGAGTTGCTCCAAATCACTAATTCAACATATTTAAGTTAATTAACCTTCTTCATCTTACTGAAGTGGACATAAAGCCATAACGGCAGTGCATTTGGAAGAATTCCACATCCTTATATTAAGGTATAAAAGCGATTTTCTTGTATATACACATTTAGCAATCGATATTGAATTGCTCCAAATCATAAGTTTAACATATTTAAGTTAATAAACTTTGTGCATCTTACTGAAGTGGACATAAAGCCATAACGGCAGTGCATGTGGAAGAATTCCACAATCTTATTTTAAGGTATAAAATCGAATTTCTTGTATATGCACAGTTAGCAGTCGATATTGAGTTGCTCCAAATCATTAGTTTAACATATTTGAGTTAATTTACCTTCTTCATCTTACTGAAGTGGACATAAAGCCATATAGGCTGTGCATTTGGAAGTATCCCACAATCTAAAATTGAGGTATAAAGTCGGTTTCCTTATATATACACATTTAGCGATCGATATTGAGTTGCTTCAAATCATTTACTTCACTTATTTAAGATAATTATCCTTCTTCATCTTACTGAAGTTGACATAAAGCCATAACGGCAGCGCATTTGGAAGAATTTCACAACCCTTATATTAAGGTATAAAGTCGACTTTCTTGTATATACACATTTGGCAATCGATATTGAGTTGCTGCAAATCATTAATTTAACATATTTAAGTTAACTAACCTTCTTCATCTTACTGAAATGGACATAAAGCCATAACGGCAGCGCATTTGGAAGAATTCCACATTCTTATATTAAGATATAAAGTCGATTTTCTTGTATATACACATTTGGCAATCGATATTGAGTTGCTTCAAATTATTTACTTCACTTATTTAAGTTAATTAACCTTCTTCATCTTACTGAAGTGGACATAAAGCCATAACGGCAGCGCATTTTGGAAGAATTCCACATCCTTATATTAAGGTATAAAGCCGATTTTCTTGTATATACACATTTGGCAATCGATATTGAGTTGCTGCAAATCATTAATTTAACATATTTAAGTTAATTAACCTTCTTCATCTTACTGAAATGGACATAAAGCCATAAC
The DNA here is from genome assembly GCF_024586455.1 of Bactrocera neohumeralis. NCBI lineage: Eukaryota > Metazoa > Arthropoda > Insecta > Diptera > Tephritidae > Bactrocera > Bactrocera neohumeralis. The sequence continues at coordinate 844 of NW_026094174.1, read as the reverse complement.
GGCAGTGCATTTGGAAGAATTCCACATCCTTATATTAAGGTATAAAGTCGATTTTCTTGTATATACACATTTGGCAATCGATATTGAGTTGCTTCAAATCATTAATTTAACATATTTAAGTTAATTAACCTTCTTCATCTTACTGAAGTGGACATAAAGCCATAACGGCAGTGCATTTGGAAGAATTCCACAATCTTATATTAAGGTATAAAGTCGATTTTCTTGTATATACACATTTAGGCAATCGATATTGAGTTTCTTCAAATCATTTTCTTCACCTATTTAAGTTAATTAACATTCTTCATCTTACTGAAGTTGACATAAAGCCATAACGGCAGTGCATTTGGAAGAATTCCACAATCTTATATTAAGGTATTAAGTCGATTTTCTTGTATATACACACTTAGGAATCGATATTGAGTTGCTTCAAATCATTAGTTAAACATATTTAAGTTAACTAACCTTCCTCAACTTACTGAAGTTGACATAAAGCCATAACGGCTGTGCATTTGGAAGAATTCCACAATCTTATATATAGATATAAAGTCGATTTTCTTGTATATACACACTTAGGAATCGATATTGAGTTGCGTCAAATCATTAGTTTAACATATTTAAGTTAATTAACCTTCCTCATCTTACTGAAGTTGACATAAAGCCATAACGGCAGTGCATTTGGAAGAATTTCACAATCTTATATTTAGATATAAACTCGATTTTCTTGTATATGCACATTTAGGAATCGATATTGAGTTGCTTCAAATCATTAGTTAAACATATTTAAGTTAACTAACCTTCCTCAACTTACTGAAGTTGACATAAAGTCATAACGGCTGTGCATTTG
>NW_026094173.1:0-4838 GCF_024586455.1 Bactrocera neohumeralis | reverse complement strand
ACGCTTGGAATATCAATTGGCGCCACGTAGCGAAAAGAAGCGACTGGCGCGCTGTTGTTAACTCGGCTATAATCGCGTAAGCGGTGTCTACCGCCAATTAAGAAGAAGGATCTAGCTTTAACTGTTCTCTTTCAATTTCACCCGTTGCTCAAAAAACTGTTCTTTTTCTTCTTATATCTTTAAGTTCATTAAGAACATTCTAAATTATTACACATTAATACAATTGGCTTCGATTTTCTGCCGAATTTGGGCACATCTGTGAAAGTTTTCACTGAAAGAACGTGGAATTATTAAACACCACAAAGTTTAACTTCATTAAAGCCGCAATTACCTTTTTATTTGTAAAACTTCATCGCCAACGTCTATTCCAGCGCCTGTCGATTTGCGCCACTCCTCAGCTTCCAGTCCATGGTCGCATCAATATTGGTTATCTCAATTAATTTTTGGTGATACATCTGGGCGTTTAGTTTCAACAAAAAACGGATTAAAATGTAGTATTAAATATTATTGTATAAAGAGCTACCTCAATTTCTATGCTACGGTTACATCGCTAAAAACTCGATAAGTTTTACGAAAAATATGATTTATTATGTTTATTAGCCATCAATTTGTAATATACGATGAAAAATTGAAATCATTTTTATAATTTTCTGTTGGACTTTAACTACGAATAACTTTGAATGTGTGAATGAGTTGACTCAGCCAAAAATGCTCTAGACCTTTTTTTGTAGATCGGTAAATTTCCTATAAGAATAAGTGTTGATTCTCGCTTACCAATTTTGGTTTGTGTACGTTAAAAATCCAAACAAGAAAAACAAAATTTCCCTGTGTTATTTATATGGGAAATCGAACATGTCGATGAGGCACCTCTTAATGTTAATATTAAGAGCCCAGGTCTTACCAGAACTTGTTTTTAGTCATGTCGGATGAGATTTTCATGGTAACTAAGAAAAAAATACAAACTATTTTTGGCCCACCTTAATACTTACTTTTCAAAATTATTTGTAAAATCACGAAGCGAGTATTTATTTTTTGTTAAAATTTATTTAATTATTTAACGAAAAATTATCAAGCATACCAGATTGATAGTTCGTTACTCGGTAGAACAATAATCTGTTAATTTTACAAAAACAATATGAATGTAAAAAAACTGCCGAATAACGGCTAAGGAAAATAGTTAAGGCTGGTCTGAATACCCTATTGACTTTCCATGGAAATTTTCATGTGACCTTCTTTTGTACTATATATTTAAAATGAAATATATGGTCCTTTAATGTTTTCGCGTATAATACTATAACATAATAATGGAAAATTATTAATGGAAAATCCAGACTAATAGTCTATTGTGGAGAAATTAAAGGTATAACTAGTGGATTAGGATTTCGATACCTTTATCGTTCTTTTTTTGGATAAATCTTTTTAATCGATGACCATTCTTAGTTTCCGACTACCGTCCACATTTATTGCTTTTTTCGAACAACCCAAACAAGAAAATTATCCGCGAATATTGAAAATGGGTATTGTTTTTAACCATGTAAGCTTTTCTTCGGTTCTTATTTCCGCTTTAATATCTTTTCTGAATGGTAAATAAATTAATCATCCTTTTAATCAGTGGGAATTAATATCTTAAATTTATTGTTTTTATATTTTCTGCAAATTTTCGAAATTATTTTCATCCAGTGATATCAAAAAAAATTGTTTGTAAGATATTGGAGCCTTTTTTTTCAGGTATTTTTGTATTTTATTGCCGGTATTATATTCGGACAACGTCTTACTTTCCCAGAGTACATAATTTAAATTTTGCATTCTTGCAAAATACAGTTGCTACAGAGTATAATAGTATTGTTCACCTAAGGTTGTACGGAATAATCTAAAACTAAACGAGATAGATATACGGTTATATATATATATATATAGTAACGTACTCTGCCCTACACACACGGTTACAAAATTTATTAGCAGTATTTTGCTCTTAATGTTCTAAGTGCTCTGAGTGTGGCTGTGCAAAACTGCTTTGTTTGCAGTTTTGGTAGCAAAATTTGTTTACAGTATTTTGATCTTTTTTATGCTCAAGTGCTTTGAGGTGGCTATGGCAAAACTGCTTTGCTTTGCAGTTTTGGTTTACATTTCAACAGAAAGAATTTAGATTCATTCCTGCGGATGATAAAATGTAAATTTAGTCTTAAGTCATCATCTAACAAATAAAGACGCACTCAAGTTTTAAACAATTTTGAGTTTTTTTTTATTTATGTGGCATAGGGCCACAATAACGTAAGTGGCGCAGTTCGGTCGTGATAACTTCAATCTTATCAGAAACAAACAAATATGAAGGGCTAAGTTCGGGTGTCACCGAACATTTTATATCTCGCATGATAAAGTGATAATCGAGATATGCGTTGTTAGCAACTTTATTTCGAGAGTATAAAATCTGAATCCCAGGCACCCTCGATAAATCTCTGAATTACATGAAAATATCTGAGGATTGCCGATATTTCAGTGAAAATTAGGTTAGGGTTAGGTTATAACAAGTTCTTCGTGTTCGATATCAGGGACCTTGAAAAGTTATAGTCCGATCACGACAATTTTTCCACAAGAGTTACCTCAGCTCAAATACCATATTTGTGTAAAGTTTTATTCCGCTATCATCATTGGTTCCTAATGTATATATTATACATATCAGATGGAATTCAAAAATAGCGTTATATTGGAAGAAGGCGTGGTTGTGAACCGATTTCACATCATATTTTGTACATGTCATCAGGGTGTTAAGAAAATATTATATACCGCATTTCATTGAAATCGGTCGAGTAGTTCCTGAGATATGGTTTTTGGTCCATAAGTGGGTGACGCCACGCCCATTTTCAATTTTTAAAAAAGCCTGGGTGCAGCTTCCTTCTGCCATTTCTTCCGTAAAATTTAGTGTTTCTAACGTTTTTTGTTAGTCGGTTAACGCACTTTTAGTGATTTTCAACATAACCTTTGTATGGGAGGTGGGCGTGGTTATTATCCGATTTCTTCCATTTTTGAACTGTATATGGAAATGCCTGAAGGAAACGACTCTATAGAGTTTGGTTGACATAGCTATAGTAGTTTCCGAGATATGTACAAAAAACGGGGCCACGCCCACTTTTGCAAAAAAATTACGTCCAAATATGCCCTCCCTAATGCGATCCTTCGTGCCAAATTTCACTTTAATATCTTTATTTATGGCTTAGTTATGACACTTTATAGGTTTTCGGTTTCCGCCATTTTGTGGGCGTGGCAGTGTGCCGATTTTGCCCATCTTCGAACTTAACCTTCTTATGGAGCCAAGAAATACGTGTACTAAGTTTCATCATGATATCTCAATTTTTACTCAAGTTACAGCTTGCACGGACGGACGGACGGACGGACAGACATCCGGATTTCAACTCTACCCGTCACCCTGATCACTTTGGTATATATAACCCTATATCTGACTCTTTTAGTTTTAGGACTTACAAACAACCGTTATATGAACAAAACTATAATACTCTCCCTAGCAACTTTGTTGCGAGAGTATAAAAAAACACGCTTATAGACGCCCACGCGACGGTTAATATCGTGCCAAATTCCTAACAACAGAATCTTTGATAATAGTGCGGACACCGTATAAACGCAAAGTCTATTACGGCAGGGTGGGCATATTAGCCTCAGTGGCATTTTGCCTTGTTCGGGCACGAGTGCACATTTTGAGGGCTAGATGAGGGGATTATCGCAGGCAAACATGAAGAGGGAAGTGAGAGCAACCTAATTTACCACTCCATATTTACAAATGAGAGCAACGTATTTTGCCACACCATGTTTACAAATGCGAGCGCGCGAATATATGGGAAGTTGCACTGTGGGTAATAACTGGTAAATTGCCTTAAAATTTTAAGTTTCTTTAATTACTATAACTTTATAAATGTAGAGAAATAACAAAAAGTATAAAAACATTTTATTATAGTAATCTTTTTTTTTTTAATATGTCTTTATAACAGCATTTAATTCTAGTTTATTTCAAATAAATAAATTCTATGTTTGGTTTAATCTCAATTGCTGTAAAGCTACACACGCATTATTGTGAAACTTCCTTATAAAAAGTAATTTCAATAACAACTTCAGTTTATGAACCACTGTTCTTCAAAACACATATGCCCAAATGAGTCTTATGAGAGCGCCATGTGAATGGTAAGCCAAAACCACTTCACCCCGCTTACCATAGAATTTCCAACGATTTGGGGTTTTCCCCGTAGAAACGCGTCAGCAGATTGCTCTCTCACAACGCAGGGTTGCCAATCTCGATATACTGTAGTAATTATAAAAAATGTCTTCAATATGTTCGAAATTTCTTAAACTAACCCAAAATCAGAGTCGAATGCTATTATTTATAAATATATAAACTAGTTTTACTAGTTTGATTTCAGTTTTGATATTTTATATTATGAAAAATAATAATTGAAATGTTAGATGTGTGCAAAACTACATGCGTATTGAGTAATGGCAAATTGTTCGCATGGAAACGGGAACAAGACGCTTGCCGCTCGTAGCGACATACGATGTTTCTGCCATTAGCATTTGCATTCTATTTGTGTGCTTAGCCACTCTCAATCAATAATGCCATACCGCGAAAATATATTTTTATTTGATGATTTTGAAAATATGTGTTCCCTCTATAGCGCATGTTATTATTTTAATACAATTATATAAAAAACCTCAATTCTTTGAATATTTTGACAAATCAACCAACAAACAAAGATAAGGTGTGGTGAAGTTTTAAAATGTACTTTTTTTTTAAAAAATAAAAATTTTTTTTAGAACAAGTTCAAAATTTTTTT
>NW_026094172.1:0-4819 GCF_024586455.1 Bactrocera neohumeralis | reverse complement strand
CCCAACAACTTTTTTTGGTACTTTTTTTTTTCCATTTTCAAAAAGATTTTCCCGTCACCCGTATTTTATATGGAATGAAAAAAATATCAGGGACAATTTAGGGGCAAAATATGTTTTTTCCCAAAAATCGTTTAAAACCCAGAGCAGGCACCGAATAATGGGGGAATTTTAAGTTTTAAAAAGTTTTCAGCGAAAACTGTGTTTTTTAAAGTTTTTTACAGGGACGAAAAAAATTTTTTCGTGCGAAACCGTTTTTCCCACGAAACATGTTTTCAATGTCGGTCCAAAACATAGTATTAGTGTTTTCCCTGCCGCTTGGCAATTTAAATATTTTCCCTTTGTTGTAGAAATTCCCTGCCGGGACAAGAAGACTTTATTTATTTTTTTTAAAAGGGACCCCGCATAAGCGGGCCCGGGGAAATGAACAGAAAACGACGCCATTTTTTTTTTACCGTTTTTTTTGACATTTTTTCTTCACTAAGGTTTGCCATGTCACCAGGGAAAGATATACGATCCAACAACAGGTCAAAATTTTTTAAAAATTTAAAAAGAAATTGGAGTCAATGGCTTGCAATTTTTTTTAAAAAAACAAAATCGGTTTGTGATATCAATGAAATTCTTTATTTGGGGAAAGTACTTTCCCGAAAGAAATTCCATGAGTCTGGTGCGCTTTATTGACCGGGGCGTCTTTTAAAAATTTTTTTCCCGTGATTATCAAGACCAGCACGTTACGGAAGGGGAAAATCGCAAAATTTCAAATGATAACCAATATTTTGGCCCGATACGATGATGATTGGGGACAAATATGAGGCTCCAACAGTTTGGCGTCACAACCACAGCGAATGTCAATGAACCGCTTGATAACCAAGTTTGGTGAATGTTTATCTAAAGAAAGGGCCCAGACAAATAAAGCCCGGTCGTGGTTTTTGGACCCCCCTTAAACTTTTTCCCTTTAGGGTTCCGGCCTTTTATGGTTTTCCCCAAACCCTTTGGGACGTTTGGGAGGGTTTCCCGTATGAATATCGAAGGGAAATTGAAAAATTTATGGGCCGATTTGTGTTTGAAAACCGTCAAAAATTTTCCCCATCGTCGGGACTTCGAAAGGGCCCGTGGTTATGAAAAACAATTGCCCAAACATAATGGATCGAATAAAACTTTCACAGGAGAAAAGAATTTTATTGATTTTTTTTTTTTTGTTTTAAGAAAACTTTTGGCACTTGATAAAAAAGTCTTTATATATGTGATTTTTTTTTGCTTGGAAGACAATGCAATGGCCGTTAGATGGAATGCTTTTTGGTATCTAATTTGCTGAGTATTTTTTTGGAACCCGTTTAGATGAAAACCCGGGGGCCATGTTCATTGAAAACCAAATTTTAAAGGGAATTTGAAAACCGGGCATTACTTATTAAATCATAGAACCCCTTTCTTTCCACAGGCAACTGGGGAGGTTTTCCCCAATCAAAAAGAAACTCCCCGCCTTTTACAAAAAAAAGAATCTATTGGAGAAATTTAAAATGTTTGATATTTTTTTTGGCTGTTTGAATAATATCCAAAATTTTTTATAGAAACCGGAATTTGGGTAATCAATACTAAAAAGAACGGGGATTCTACGTAATCACAAGGACCTAATTAAAGGTTTTAAAAACATTTTACGCTGACCTACCCCGTTTCGAACTTTAAAATTTGAGCAAAGAATCCCGTTATACGTTTTGGCAAAACAAAGGTTTTTTATTTTCCCCAAAATTCGGATGGATATCCCACCGCGGGATTCGCAATGGGAAGATATGTCGACGAAATCAGACAACCCCCGAAAACCCAAACCCCAAAAAAAGGTAAAAATGTTTGAGCAACTATTTAAGAAACGAACGAAGAAACCGACTTCGGGAACAGATGGGGAAGGGGATTGGGGATAAACCCCACACTGGCTGCAGACCAACACCGTGTTGTTGCAATGAGGGTGGGTGCGGGTTGGCCCGAAGATGCAAATTTCGCTGGAGATATTAGAGCAACTTTTCAATTTTCGGTGCCAAAGGATATCGTCGCCAAAAGAAGACAGCAACCCTTTTTTTTTATCACAAAATATGGGGAAAACAGGGAAAAAAAACAAATACGAATATAAGAATGCCACACAAACCGTTAAAAAAAAAAAGAGCGAAACCCAAAACCCCAAAAAGTCGTTGTGTTAAAAATGTTGGGTTTGGATACCCGAACAGCTAACAACGACGGGAAAAACGATATGTTTAAACCAAAGTTTTTTGGGTGGGGAAAAAAGGGCGCCCCCGATAACGTTTGGGAACAACAACGCACGAGGCCCACTTATTTTCTTTTTCATGCCACTTTTGTGGAATTACAAACAATGCCATGTTTTATCGATTTAAAAAGGTAATGAAAAATTAAGAAAAAAAAAGACCAAATGGGAAAAGGCCGAAAAATAGATGTGGGACGGAAGTGCGGGGAAAAGGGGAAATTCCCCCAGCAAAACCCTTGTAAGGAAGAAAAAACAAACCGTCCAACTGGGGGAAAAAAAATCTTTGTTTTAAATTACAGCCGGTAAAAGCCAACCATATTTTGTGAATTAAAATTTATCCCCTTTTTTAAAATTGAGAAGTGAAGAAGGGTTTTAAATAGTGATATTTTTATTAAGAAAAAAACTTCAAGTTAGTGTATTTTTTATAGTTTTGGGCATACTTGACCCAAGGTGAAATTATTAAGGTCGAAATTAAATCCAATTTTGTTATTGGGGATTTGTTGTTTCGGGAACATATGTCACTTTAAAAAACTTGTTTTGACAGTTTTTTTTTTAAAGGAACAAAAAAGCCTTGGGGAAAAGTAAGTATGATGCGGGGAAAAAATGATTTAAAGAAAAGAGGGGAATTAAGACCGCCGAATTGCCTTTTTAAAATTTTGTATATTTCTTCAGAAACTTAAAAAGAAGGGGAAAAATTTGAAAAAAGCATAAAAACTTAATTAATTAATTTAATTTTTAAAAAAGGGTTTTACTTTATTTTTGTTAAAATATTTAAAACAGTTTGAGCACCGTCATGTTTTTTTGTTCGGGGTTCTTGGCAGCCCCCCGGGGGGAAATTCCTGGGATAACGTTTACAAATCGTTCAACTTTTTTGCTTCAACTGGGGGCTTTTTGAGTATGTAAACAAAAAAAAAACACATTTGGGACGGGGGAGATCCTGAAGATATTCAAGAGCTTATTTCATCAAAACCCAAAAGGTTTGGGGGGGTTTGTAGGGTTTTGGGAAATTTTCGGTCCATATTTTTTTTAAAATTTTGCCGGTGGGAAATGTAGCGGTAAAACGCGTCATGGTAATCCACTATTTGCTGACTGAAAATTGGGAAATCGGATCTTTGGCGACATTTGGTTTTAACAAGACTTCGCCACTTCCCCCACATCGATCAAAGAGGATTTTTTGGGGAACACTTTCGGTTAGCAGATATTTTTACGTTTTTCGTCGACCGAGGGCCCCCCGGGTTTGGGGATTTCACACCTTTTGACTTTTTTTTGCTGAATATATAAAGTCCACCCCGCCGTTACCAGCCCAAGTGTTTAAACGAGGATTGAAAATTTGGGCTCAATGGGTGGGCCACCTTTGACATATCCCCGACCATCATTTTAAAAGAAAAAACCCCAAAAACAATGGGAAAGGGGTAAAAATTCGGGGGTCACCGAACATTTTATAATTTCGCATGATAAAGGATAAAAATTTAATTTTTTTTTATTTTGGAAAAATTAGTTAGATTAGATCAATTTGTTTTTTGTATTGAATTGTATTTTCTTTCAATGAAAAACATATTTTTGAGAAGGCATCAGATGGAATTCAAAATAGCTTTAAATTTTGGAAAAGGTGGTTGAACCGATTTCACCTTATTTTTGTACATGTCCTCAGGGTTTAAGAAAATATTATATAGAAATTGAAAATCGGCCCAGAGTTCCGAGTTTGGTTTTTTTGGTCCATAAGGGGTGAGCCCATTTTAAATTTTAAAAAAAAGCCTGGTTGCAGCTTCCTTCTGCCATTTTTTCCGAAAATTTAGGGGTTTGACGTTTTTTTACGGTTAACCCCTTTTTGGACAAACAAACCTTTGTTGGGGGGGGGTGATTAATCCGATTTCCCCCTTTTTAACGTATTGGAAAAAGCCTGAAAACACCCAAAGTTTAGGACATAGCTAAGAGTTTTAAATGTACAAAAAATTAGAGGGGTTTCCCACTTTTCCAAAAAAAAGTCCAAAATGCCCCCCCTAAGCGATCCGGGAAATTTCATTTTAAATCCTTATTTTACTTTTGGAGACACTTTTAGGTTTTTGGGTTTCGCCATTTTTGGGGGGTGGGGGCCAATTTTTCCCCCTCTTTCGAACTTAACTTTTTATGGGGCCAAGAAAAAGTGACAAATTTCATCATGAATCTCAAACCCTTTACCGGCGCGACGGGCGGGACGGGCAAAAATTTTCCGATTTCAACTCTACTGTCACCCTGATCACTTTTGGTAATAAACCCTATATCTGACCTTTTTTGTTTTAATTCAAACCGTTATGTGAAAAAACTATAATATTCCAGAATTTTTTTGGGGGGAAAAATAAATTCCAAAGAATGTTTTTAATAGTAAAAAAATTCCCTTCTAATTTTTTTTTAAAAAGTAGGGGACCCCCCCAAAAAGATCCCTCTTTAAAGGGACCTATATCCATCTGAATTTTAAAGGGAAAGATCCGTTAGGGGGAAAAAAAATTATATTGTAGTGAAAAGGCAAAAAAAAATGTTCCCAAAAAATTAAACATTCATTATTGAAGAACCAAACGAATTTAAAAACAATAG
>NW_026094171.1:0-11767 GCF_024586455.1 Bactrocera neohumeralis | reverse complement strand
TTTTCCAAGTTACAGTTTTTACGACGGACGGATTTGGGATATAAGCCCTTTTCGCTTTTTTTTTTAGGACTTACAAACAATCGTTATGTGAACAAAACTATAATACTTCCTAACCTTAGCAATGAGAGTATAAAAATTTACAGATCAGATAACATTAAAGATAGATACACATAGTACATGTAATGAATTGTACACTTGAAAACATCCTCATATCATGCATCATAGCACTGGCATACAAAAAAAATTTTGTTTTTTGGTGTAGCCTGTCCGCATCTGTAGTCGGTAAAGTAGGGAAATATTAACTGTATTGTTGCTATTAGATGTCAGCCGACAGCCTTAGGGTTTACCACAAGTCTTATTTTAATTTTTTCCGGTTTTATTCAGTCTGTCAATCTGATTATCACTTTTATCATATGAGATTAATAGTACAAATTTATTATGGAAAGAAAGTCGAGTAGTTGCAGTAATGATCCTGACAAGTTTTGTTATATATGCGGCGAGTATATAATGAAGAATCGGAAACCGATTAATGACATTGTAATTCTCTGGTATTCTGCTTACTTTGGTATTGAAATTGGCAATCAAGAAAAGCGTGAACGAGAACTGATATGAAAAGTGTGACTGATATTTTAGCTCACAAAATATACCTAAAATCAGGTTTAGAATCTTAGGCACCAAATGGGTGTAGCCGGTGTAAGCAAACATGTAATACATACAAACATGCACACATTGCAAACATATTTAGTTTAGATAGTTTCAAAATAGCATAGCACGGCTTGCAACACGAAATAATATTAGAATGAATATATTATCACCAAACACAGATCTTTATTTTTCCCCACCAGCGGTAAGACTCAAAGATTCTTTTTTTGAGTTCAATGTTTGATGAGTGTTGGGCATGAAATCAAAACAACTGGTTTAATATCGGTAGATTTCATGGCGGTCACATATCGGAGGCTAAATACTTGTAATAATTTTTCATAAAAATAAAGTTGAAAATTTTTATTCTTTACCGATAGAAAAAGGATTTCCTGGAAAATGCTAAGTAAATTTCGTCGTTATTCAGCTACTATCCATACCACGAAAGATTTTCCTGCGAGAGATGATGAGTATGCATAAAACTCTAAACTATAATCTTTTAGAGAAGAGTCTTATTAGAGCGTACTTAGACTTATAATTTGTACGTGGTGTGTAATTTCTGGTCGCAGTAAAGTGTACATATAATAATATTACTTATTGCCGGTGCCATCACTAGGTCCGTACTATTGACTGATATGAAACAGAGTCTCATGAAATCTAGCAGCTGCTCCCGAAACAAATGGATCTCCCCAGTTCATAAAATCATGTCGTGTAACAGCTTAACTTTATCACTTATATTTTGCTCAATATGCTATCGCGATGAAAGTAGATTCTAACGTGAATGATTTGAATGCTTTCCGTGCACTGCAGGGTAAAAGGATTTTCGAAATTCTGGCTGCGGCTGTGGCATACCAAGCCTCTCCAAAGAATTTAGAAATTCCACTTGATAATTCACGGCTTCGCCTTCTTCATTGTCAAGACGATCGGGAATTAGCCAAATAGACGGCGATTTAAAAGCTGATATATTGAAATGATCATCGCGAAAATTATACGAACTTCGGTGGCATTACGGTAGTTATCGCATCGTCCATCGTTTTGATTCCAGTGATTATCATGTTCCAGCAATTGTAATTGCTGGCATGCTTCAAAAGTTGCACACACCGTACCATTCACAAAACGCAATGACTCAAATGAAGTTGAACCGCGTACATTAATGATTGCAATGAAGGTAGAAGCAATCGTTTATCGAATGGATTGTGTAAATTCGTCCTAATGGATTAGTTGAGAACACACCTGTATGCCCATCTAATGGTTGGCCTTGCTTTCTGCGTAACCATTTCTTCGACGACGCATTCCATGTATAATATCAAGGCATTTCCGAATAGAGCAATGTTCTCGCAAACGGATCACTGACGAAAGTTGAGAAAAAACTCGTCAATGTTAATTTTGTTGCTGGCGATGTTTCCGCTTGGTGCACTGTATTCGTTCTGGGTTGAAATACAACTCTTTGGCCATTCTCAAATTAACTGCGAGACGCACAATAGGGAAAACTTTAATGAATTGCAGAAGTATATATCTCTAAAAAAACGTTTCATTGCAATTCGCGTATCGACCATTTGATACTTGCTGATCTCATCTCGTACAAGGTCATAGCGGTTATTGGCCGCTGCGCCTTGGGCGTATGTATTTCAGAAACGTATTTGATCGATTTCACCAAACCGGCAATACTCAACATTTATATGAGTTTTGAATGTGAATTAGACAACATCGGCAAATATGATACGATCCATATCTTGTGCCATTCTCGGTTGGTGAGCTACGCCGATAGAGTAGATATCGATCATTTCCAGTTTGCGTTTCCGAAAGAAAAGCACGTGGATTAGGTTTCGTGGTTCATTGTCGGCACACACAAACCAAATTAGGTTTGCTGTGTCGCAGGTCCAGCAACCATATTGGTTGTCAACACTTCGTATAATTCTGGATCATCTCTGAATCAAGAATTTCCGCAGAAATTATTTCATCAATTTGATATGGTGTTACCATCATCAAAAGAAGAATGTGCAGCAAACCCTTTTTTGCCCCTCAACAGAGTACATCCAGCATCTAACAGCACCATACAAATATATATATGTTGCTTCAAGATAAAGTTCATCAAACATCGTAGCTCTTGTTTGAAGAGCCATGACATCGTGACGATCTTGTTGGTACAGGTGCTGTCATCGCATCTGCGAGTACTCGTGCATGTGCTTTGGGCTGTCAATGTATGTTTTTGGCAAAAAGAACTCGACCGATATTAGCGCGACTTCGTGGCATTGTAAATTTCAATCTGTATTGATCACAACATGAAACACATAAAGTTTTACTGAATAACTTCAATAATTTACCTTTTGAATAGCCGAAATAAACGAAACAAACAATAGAAATTGAACGATTCAAATAATTTACAAATAAATCAATTGGAAAACAAAACAAAACAAAAAGTTAAAAAATGTTGTATGGAAATTTATGCTCTGAGTCAGTTAAACATTAACATTTTCTTTTTTCTTTTTACAACTATCTTCATTGGACTCCCTTCAAATTGCTTCATATCATTTTTCATTTCATGCAACGGTTTAGTCAGCTGCAAGGAACAGACAAGAACCAACTTATTTTTATATAAAAGATAAGAGATATGAGAGATCTTATTGCTGAAACAAAGTGAGATGTTTTCTCAAATATAGTGCGGCTTATGTAAGTGTTCGGTGTTGATATTTACCTAATACCAACTTTTCCCTCTCAAAGTATCTTTAGCGACTGAATAGCTAGCTCTCGCTGGTCGTCGTGACGATGCTAAAGGATGATGCGAAAGTTGATTTTCTTCAAGAAATATGTTAATTGCAATTCAAGATGACGATGAACAGATATGCACATCATCATCAGAGAAGTCATTCGGAGAACTCTACCTTTCGGCATCACATTGTTGTTTGATTCGAGTCAGTGCTACCTTTATCCACGAATTGTTGTTAATTGTTGGTTATTTTATAGTTAAGAGACTTTTAGCGCTCTTAGCGAATGAGCTCATTTAACCTAAAATTTTTACAAATATTTTGCTACCGCATTTATTCTTCGACTTTGTCTATAATTACACAAGTGACAGATTCTTATCCAAGATAAAAATTAATCAAAATTTACTCCTTACCCGGGTATGTTATTTAATCAGATGATCGGATGACCATAATGATGACCATGTAGAAACAAATTGATGAGAAATTTTTTTAAAACGGCTTACACTCATTCCTTTATAGCGCTATGTAATTTTTTTTTGTTTTTCTTTTGAAACTTTTCCTATTTTTTCTACGATAAACTGCCGAAAAAGAGCCTAATTCGGTACTTTTTATTCAAACCGATGCCATTTAGACAAATTTCAAAAAAAACTTTTCGCGATAGCGACTTTCCTGTACAGATTAATAACTGTTTTTGAAATTTTTATTTTAGATCAAAATCAGGGCTGTAAATCGTGGACATCGTATTATGGACCTTTTTACATGTCATTACAAATAATTTATTTAACTATTATACACACGATAAATAAATATAAATAAAAAAATTATTTTAAATTTGTCGAGTGTATTTATTTATTAAAACCGGACAGATTAGTTAATTTCAGCATTAATTTCATTAAAAAAAAATGAAAAACAATGATTTTTCGGGATATCACACTGAGACGATCCTTTAAAAGGCAACAAAGCGCTATAAACTTTGTGTGTTTGTGGGTTGATATTGCGATACCATTTGTTTGCGCAGTACTTATAGGCGATAAATTAATTTCTCGTGCCCTCTCCTATCCCACATGCCTGTCATCCACCGCCCACAGCAACGGTGTGTTCATTGTACCCTTCCGCCTTTTGTAACACAAGCCTTTATCCTTTTTTATTTTATTTGTAATTGTTTAGCACATCAGCATATATAAATATTTATGTGTATGTGTGAGCATGTTTTAAAAATACATTTATCAGTACAAATTACTACAGTCAAAAAACGGTTTGTTTTCATGTTCGTATATTAAGATTTTCCCTTTGAGGTGTTCGTAATCCTAATTAAGTTGATGAATTATAGATTGCAGTTTGCCAGGAGTGTTTGGTACACACATTAGGGTGCTTCAAAAAATTTTTAATTTTTTTCACTCTTACCTCTCAATTGTTAGTGATTGACAAACAAAAAGCCGGGTGTTGTAGCTAACATAAGAGGTCGCTATTTATTTTAAAGTTCTTATACATTTAACATAGGAATTTTCGTTTTCATTTAAACTAAAAATTCCACCAACTGGTTGAGGGAGGATTTTTTGTTTGTCAATCACTAACATTTGAGGGGGTAAGAGTTGAAAAAAAAATTCTAAAATTTTTTGAAACACCCTACACATACAAATGTGTAACTTTAGTTAGTGTATAATTCTCTTCTATGCAGTGCATGCTTGACATGGTATAAATCACTTGGCAGTCTGTGTGAATACTCTGGCATTTTGCTCTTACTTATCAAAGCCCGCCTGAGTGAGTGCGTGAGTAAAGTTCTTAAGCATAACATAATTAACGCTCATCAGCTAATGACTGAATTAGCAATTGGAATGCAAGTGGGATCTGTTAATAAAACTGAAAATGCTCTAAGGACTTACGAGCACTATTTTTGGATGGAGCGTTAAGTAACTCCCTAAGCATCCTGATTCATTGACAAATCTAAATGCGTGCAATAAAATTCATTAAAGACTGTGTGTGAGAATAAACAGTGTTTCACACTATTAGCTGCATTAATTGGTTTGTGCACGTGGATGAGTGTAAATTAAGAGTCATTAAAAACGGGAGAACATTTTTTGACCCAGAGTGATTATTTGTATGACACATAGCATACTTAACTTAGTTAATCGAACTTTTGGTGAGTTCAAACTCCTATGACTTCAAAGTAATATAAGATTACATGGACTTTGGCAAATTTTTTGAATAAGCTGCATTCTTTCTTCTTCTTCTTAATTGGCGTAGACTTCCGCGATTATAGCCGAGTTAACAACAGCGCGCCAGTCGTTTCTTCTTTTCGCTACGTGACGTAATTGGATATTCAGTCGCCCAGCCAGGTCGCTTCAACGGGTGAACGTCGCTTCCTCTTCCTCTGCTTCCCCTGTGGGTACTGCGTCGAACTCTTTCGTAGCCGTTGTCTCTTAATTCGCTGAACTATGCAGATGTCGTCGCGCCTATCTCCTTACGGCTCTTCGTTCTGCGTCTTTCGCGGGAACGCACTTTCTCGAAAACTTGCAACGTCGACTTAACAGTTGTTGTCATCATCAAGCTCCGCACTATATAGCAGGACGGGAATTATGAGTGACATGGGTTTGGTTTTTGTTCGTCGAGAGGGACTTGCTTCTCAATTGCCTACTCAGTCCGAAGTAGCACCTGTTAACAAAGAGTTATCCTGCGCGTTTAGTTTCTATATTGTGTATGCCCAACGATTACCTCCCACTTAGCCGACGCGAGGCACCGTCCGCAGACGAGGCAGGTGCTGAGTCATAAAAGGCAAGAGAGTTTTAGCGTTACGATCTTAAGCTGCTCAGCTACAGAAACAAAATTTTCAACAGCCAAAATTAAGAATTAGATTAGAATAAGTTTATTAGTTTTAAATGTTACTTGTTAAGAGTAGATAAAATAATTTGTTTAATGGTAAAGAATGAGTCTGTTAGATCAAATTTGCTAGAATGAGAATTGAAAGCGTGACATATACGGCGGAATGTTTCGTTTAACTCAAAATTTGTTTTGAAAAAATTTTAAAAGTGAGTCCTAGAAACTGCCTGGGTAGGGAGCGGCAGAACAGTTGTAAAGTAATATCTGATAAGAGATGGGCTACAGACTGGCCCATTCATGGGTTTTACAGAAATATTTACCAAGCATCTCCCACTACGACTAGCAGTGTCGGAGAGATTTATAAGTTTTAGGCAGTTAATGTAAAGGGAAGATTTAAACTGGAATCTCAATGCAAATGATTTCAGGCAAAAAGTAAAAATTGTTTTTGAACGGACTCTAACTTATCCGAATGGACTTGGTAGCAACAAGGGTTCCAAACCACAAACATACTCAATATAGGCCTCACAGAGATGTAAAAAGAATTTTTTGTGAGTAAACGGATCTCTAAATTCTTTGAATAACGTTTACAAAGCTAGAGAGCGCCTAAGCTTTAAAAACCGTGGAAGTTACGTGAAGATTAAAATTTAGTTTGGGGTCCATAGTTACTCCCAGATCAACAAAACTGCATACTTGCTCCAACCTAAAGTTTTGTATTGCGTAAGAGGTGGGGTCTGCAGCTCTACCGAAAAGCACATCGTTTACATTCTTTGAGTTCAATGGCATGTCATTTCCTCACACCAAGAAAAATAGGTTTGTTTAAGTCTGTTTACCTTTGACATCTTTCACTGTTTGATGTATATGTTTAAAAAGTTTTACATCGTCTGCATATAATAAAACTCTTGAAAACTTAGCAACAGATGATATGTTATTAATAAATAACAAGAACGGAATTGGACCAAGATGGCTACCTTGAGGAACGCCTGAAGGAACATTAGTTATGTCAGAAAAAGTATCTTTAAATATTACTTATTTGAATTCTATTACTAAGATAAGAAGCAACCCATTTTAGAAATATTGGTTGAAAAAAGAAGAATCAAGTTTATTCAAAAGAATTGAATAGTTTTACTTTATCCAAAAACTTTACTAAAATCTGTGTATAACATCAGTATTCTTATTCTCCCTAAGGCCGTTGATGTTATTATCACATTCAAGCCCAAATTAGTTATGGTGAGATTTCCCTTTACAGAAAACCGTGCTGAAACAAGAAATTGGTGGAGGATCAGGAAGAGGTTATGTCGTCTGTTATAATTGCTTCAAAAGTTTGAGTGTACCCAGACAACTTTGCTATTCCCTAGTTTCAATGAATGACCTAAATCCACTCTTATGCAAAGGAATTAGAAATGACTTTTCCCATATGGATGAAATAAGCCTTCTTGCAGAGATGAATTAAATAGTTTTGTTGAGGTGGTATATATATTTGGTACATTTCTTAAGAAAACATGGGTCATATCTGAGGCCATAATTGTACGGTGTTCTAACATATTTGCTGATTTAAGACAATCTGCTTCGGAAATGGTTGGTGCATTAACGAAGAAATCGGACACAACATGCTGATGCAGGACATTTTGTGGAATTTTGGAAGTAATTGCACCCTAAAAAAATTCAGCGAACATATTAAATGGTGTCTTTGTCACTAGACACATACTAGACTTATGTTTCATAGCGGACGGAAAATAGAAATCTGCGTTTGGAGTTGACAGAAACCAAAACAATATCTGGGCCATAATTGTACGATTGTTCTAACATATTTAACTGATTTAAGACGTCTGCTTCGGAAATGGTAGGTGCATTAACGACAGAAATCAGACACAACTTGTGCTGATGCGGAACATTTTGTGGAAATTTTGGAAGTAATTGGACCTAAAAATTCAACGAACATATTAGAAATGGTGTCATTGTCACTAGACATACTAGACTTATATTTCATAGCGGACGGAAAATTAGAAATCCTGCGTTTGGGTTGACCCGAACTTCATAAAACAATTTTGGATTACGTAAAATATTATTTTTACTTTATTTATATAATTACTATAACATATTTTGTTAAGTTCAGCAAAATTGTCGACGCAATTTAGAATATTTTTGAATAGTTAGCAACTAAAAAAGTTTTTTTAAGTTTAAAAGCACGAGATTTTCTATTTTTTAATTTACATAATTCTTTCGAAAACCATAAATTAGAACTAATTTTTTGAGTAACAACACACTTCGGAACATATTTTCCAAATAAGTTTACAATAGTTTCATTAAAATTAAGGAAGCACTAAATTCAATATTGCCACTGTAATCTGGTGGGTTATTTTAGAAAGTTCAGCCGTTAATCTTTAAAATTATTTCGCAAGTTGAACCAAAACACAAGGTATTGTGTGTTATTATAAGCAAAGTTGGCTGTAGTTTCGATGTGATGTCCCTCAGGCCGGAGCAAAGGAACACATCGGACAACAGAGAACATTGAGAAGCGTTATCGACGTAAGCCCAGATCCAGAGCTTGCCAAACTCGTTTGAAATTAAATTAATTTGGTTAAGACCCAGCTCCAGACATTCATCTAAGAACTCGTTAAAACATAGACGAAATTTTCAATCATCACTAGATTTCCACGATACGCACGGTAAGTTTGAAATCCCCAAAACAATCATGGAATCAGTATCATTAACCATTGAAAAACGTACTTGTAAGCATGATGCATATATGCCCAGATATGTCGAGTGAGGCGGTATATAAGACAATGTTAAATAGATATAGCCACTATTAACAAATACAGATACATTAAGTTCAATGAAGTCTGCCATGCGGACATCGACTTCTTCAGATGGAATTGAATGAACCGGCAAAAAGACACCACCTCCTTTTTTGTTTCAGCCGGTCATATCTAAAAAGATTTCGAATTCACTGTTGAATATTTCGTTATAAAAATGTGGGGCTTTAAGCGGGGTTCTATCAAAGCAATGATTTCAAAATTTACAATGAATTTTATTTAGATACAAAATCAGTAAGTTTTGTATTAAGCCCTCTAACATTTGATATTAAAATAATAGTGCTTAATTTTAATTAAGTTTTGTTTCAACAGGTTTCTTGGCATTTTAGTGATGACTACAGGGCCTATCATTTATTGCTCGAATTCGCATAATGACCCCAGATAGCCAGAATGAACTGTCCAGTATCAATTGAAATTGTCAGCGGATACATTGATCTTAAACGAGAAATATCTGTTGTATTTGAAATTAAATTTACGGATGTCTGTATCTACCGTTTTAATTTCAAGCGAGATTAACTGTTTTATCCTCGACTGCAACAGTATCCGCAGCAAGTCTCAGAGATAAAAATTGCTTTTTCATGGTATTACCATTTAGTTTTTATTACGACTTATGAAGTATTTGAGGCGGATCTTGAAAATTTTTCCGCTTACGTATTCAGTAACAGTTTCTCCGTGTCTGGGCAGACTGAACCTTCTCTCCCTTGAGGACAAGGGATGCGAGATTTAAGGTCCAATAGCGGGTGGGGCATTCTTTTAAAAGATGCAGTGGTATCTTCATCAGACAGACGTTTTCGTTTAGGTTTTGGATTCTCATCCTGGTTTAGGCATTGAAAAGAGACTGAAACAGCGTTTCTAACGCCTAAATTGCCATGATAAAGTTTTCAAACTCTCGACCAATCGCCTTGAAACCATTGCCTTTTTCAAAAACTTTCAACAATTCAATTTCAGTTGGTCTGCATTTCAAGCAAGACCAGCGCAAACCCCTTACTGTCAGAATGGAATCCAAAATCCTACCTGTCAGTCCAGCACATTTAAGATGGGCAAACCCCATCCTAAAGCCAACAAAGAGCAAAGCGTTCAAACTCGCTTTCTGCAGAGCAGTTCGGAAGAATTACAAGTCATAATGAACAAAAACAGTATCATAAAAATAAAAAATGTTAAATAATAAAAGTAAAGCGCGATGACAAAAATATTTATAACAAATGAATGCAATAAAATGATTTGGATTATCAAAGATAACAACCAATGTAACGAACGGTTGAGATGCACTGTAATATACGAAAGTGAAAACTCGCGATCGCTGTGGACAAAATATGGAAATGAATAAAAACAAGAAAAGAAATTCCAAGTAAACAATATAAATTAACACTAACAATTCTTTTTAAATGTAACAAAAACAAATTGAAAATGACTGGCACAATAAATTAAAATTGGCAGAACAGAATTGGTAAAATCAATTTTCCTAACAATATAACTATACTTATCAAAAGTATTAATCAATAATTTTTCAAAAAAAATATAAATTAAATAAATTCGCCAGGCCCCAAAATTTCCCGCTGGGAAAAGGGGGTTGCCTAGGCGACTTTTTGTGGTTTTACGCGGTTCAAATAAAAATATCTGCGTCTTAAAAGTTTGACTTCCGGGACGGGTCCCAAGTCGTGAGCGACGGTTTTTTTGATTCGGAATATTTTCTTCCCTCGTTCACTGCCAAAACTAACGGCGGGGGTTTGAGGTAATGATATCTATCTCGGCAAAGCCGCACTGCCCTTTTAAGAAGAGGGTACCTTCTCATTTAGTTCTGCGCTCGAACTATTTTTCCGAACGGTTGAAAAGTCCCAAATGGGGAGTCGCCTTTTTGAAACCCTCGTTTGGTATCGAACGGCTCAGGGGCCCTTCCCCGGGTTCTTCGGAGCTTTTTTGTTGCTCCGTCGTTTTCAACCATTGTTTTTCGGGGATCAAATTAGACGTCGCATAAAGGCAGCTCTTTTTTTGGGCTGTCGGCGGGCCCAAAACGACGAAGAGGTGGTTGTCGATTCTTCCCCTGAAAAAAATTAATCAGTTGGTTGACGGTGGGGGTTTTTTCCCCAAACACTCGGTAGAACCTTATACGATGTTGAGGGAATACCGGGATTGGGGGTTGTGGGGTCTCCTTTTATGGATTGGGCCCAAACATTTAAAATTTCCCAAACGTTTTGCTTTCGTCCGACCAAATTTTTAAAAAACTGATACATGCTCCATCGCTTTGGCCCCCTGTTTGAATACTCTGCTTTGTTTTTTCTTCAGGCGGTAATTTATTCGCTTTTCGGTCAGGGAATGGAACGTTGCTCCATCGTCATGAGGGGGAAACGGGGCCCTTTCTCGCGTTGTGCGTTCACCGTCATTCCAAAAGGGTGAAAAGTGTTTTCCTTTTAATTCTTTGGGCAAAATTTTTAAATCCCGGGGGGTTTTACAAGGGGATGCTTCGGTCTTGAACCTTTTTTAGCCGCCCCACTTTTTTGCAGAATTTTCGAGCAAAACCCCCCTTTTGCCCATCTTTCGTACTCACCATTTGGCCTCTTTTCCTTTTTTTGTTTCAAATGCGTTTCACTTCCCTCTTCAACCCTCGGTATCCATCCCCCGCGTTGGGTCTGTTGTTTTCTCCGTGCGCACGGCCTCCTCGCCTACCGTTTCTTTCTTTTTGGGAAAAACCCAAAGGTTTTGGTTGCGCCCGAGGAAATTTTAAAAAGCCCCCCTGGTTCCCTAATACCGAGTTGTTGACGGGGGTTGAAACGGAGGCAAGCCAAAGAAAATCGT
>NW_026094170.1:0-3084 GCF_024586455.1 Bactrocera neohumeralis | reverse complement strand
AAATTTGAATAAAAAAAAAATTTTTTTTTAACCTTTTCAAATTTTTTTTAATTTTAATTTTTTTAACATTAACAAAAAAAAAATTTATTCAAAAAACAACAAAAGACACACTAATTTTTGGGTTAATTACCCAAATGAGCCAAAAACCCAAACAAACCAAAGGGAACATTTTTTTAGTTGCATCCCCCCCCCCAGAATGAAAACATCCAAACAACTGGGAAACAAGCAACGTTTTTGGCACCCCCGGCAGAGAGTTGTTCTTTCAAGCACCGCTTCGTTTTTATCTTTTGAGTTCATACCCCCTTTAAACAGAAAAAAATTTTACATGGGAATTTTTTCTTTTAATTGTTTTGTAATATATTTTTTGGGAAAAAAATATTAAAATAAAAAAGGGGAAGAAATAGGGAAACAAACCCAAAATTTTTATATATCAAAAAATATAAAAATTTAAAAAAAACAACTGAGTTGGAATTTTATCGTAAATAATGAAAACGTGATTGACTTCGAATACATCGGGCAATAATTTCAAAAATAAAAAATACATAAAAATATGATGTAATTATATCGATGAACAAATAAGAAAATAATTAACAATAATATTTTATAATTTTTAAATATAAATAATTTTTAAATTATACAAAAGATAAAAAGAATGAAAAAAAGAAAATTAAATAAAATACATATTCAAGTAATGATGATATAGGATCACCGTTTAAATAGTTTAAAACAATAAATATTTTTAAACCAAAGAAAAAAGTTCGGCACTTGTTTTACCACCATCGGAAATATTAGCAAGGCGGGGATAACCCCTAAGTGAATGACACGTACATTAATACAAATATAAAACTATATAAATTTTAAAATATGAAAAAGAAAATTTAAAAATTGGGAATCATTGAGGGATACCCTTCTTTCATTTTCCCCACCTTTCTTTGGGAGTTTTGGATTTTCGGCGTGTTGCCCAAACAAAAAACTTTTGGGGATTAAACCCCTTCCATCTTGTTGAAACTTTTCCGATTTTTTTTAAAAAATTTTATGTAAAATGAACACATAAAAAATTAAACTTTTAATAGTTCAAATTTTTGGGGCTTGAAAAAAAATTTCGAACAGGGACCCCACGCCTTCATGAAGCCCATCCCACCCCGCTTGAATGTAGCAACCGGCGTTTTAAAAAGGGTAAAATTAAAAAGGATTTCCCCCTCAAACTTCTTAAAGATTTTAGTGTCATGCCCCCATATTTGTTCACCCCCAGTAGAAGTATAAAGAAACATTGATATAAAGGGGGGAATCAAAGGGGAAATCCCGTTTAATATAAAAAGGGTATGGAAAAAAAAAAAATTATAATTTAAATAATTTTTTTCAAAAAAAAACCCCCTTTATAAAAGTAAATGCCAGACGATTAAATAAGGTTGACAAAAACAAAACAAAGAAAAGTTTTTTTTTAAAGACTTTTAATTTTTTTTCATAAAAAAAACTTATATTTTAAAAGTAAAAATTTTTAAAAAAAAACAAAATTAAAAAAATTAAACAAAACCCAATCAGGCCTATTTTTTGCCAAAAATCGTATAACCCATTAAAATCAAAGGGAATTTTTTGACCCCAAAATCAAATTTAAAAAAAAAACAGAGAACTCTTTTTCATTTTCAATAATTTAAAAAGTATTACAATTTTATTTAATTTGTTTTTCAGAGATTTTTCCTTAAATTTTAAAACAAGATTAAAACTATTACCCGAACGCCATGAGTAACCTCCCGGGAAACATGAAATTAGAGGGTTTTTGGAATGGAATAATCGCAAATTTATTTATTTTAAAACCCCCGTAAACGAAATTTTATATAAAAAATTTTCTAATTTTTTAAAATTTTGAATTTTTTGTTGAATTGATTTTAAACATTTTTAAAAAATTTAGAAAAAAAAGATTTGTTAAATCAAAAAAGAACTGGAAGGAATGTGAAAAGTTGAAAGATTTACATCCTTTTTTAAAGAAAGATTGGGAAGTATAAGCAAACCCCAAAGCGAAGATACGGTAAAAATAAATTTTTTTCATTGTTTTAATTTTAATTGTGGGCAAACCCTTTTTTTAAAAATTTTTTAATATTTTTCCGAATATTTAAAAACAGCGAAGGTGTTTTGCCGCCCCCAAGACGGGAAAACCTTTAAAGCCTTTCCCCCACCTCCTACTAAAAATTTTTTTCCTTTTTCATCCGCTTGTTTTTGGTGAATTCAACCGTTTTTAACAAAGTATAAAACTTTTAGCAATTTCAAAAGTATAAAAATGTTGGGAAAAAATTTTAAAAGATACTAAAAAAAAAAGTTTATTAAATGTACAAAAAGAGAAAGTCAGGGGTGGACAATCCCGATATTAGAATTTAGGGCAAGTTTTTCCATTTGACCCCCTTTTTGGCCCAAAAATACGAAAACACCTTTTCAATGGAATCACATTCATGGGGGGAGAAACATGGCATGAGTTTACATGCAAAAAGTCAAAACCAGGGAAAGGATTGTTTTTTAGGAACGAAAAGAAAAAAAATTCTGAAGGGGGGAAGGCCATCCGGGCTTTTGGGACGAAAAGTTTGGGATAAGCGGGGCTGGTGGATTATTTAAAGGGGGAAAAAAAAAAAGATAAAAAAAATTTTTTTATATTTACAATTTTCGGGGTTTTTTTTTTAAATGTACCGATTAAAAGATATTTTATAAATATTCGCAATAGAACGGGGCAAAATTTTTCAGATTTTGACAATTTTTCATAAATTTACACCCAAAGATTGGGTCTTTTTTGATTCTTTAAGGAAAGAATCAGATTTATTTAAATTGTTTTTAAAGGTAGACTACTTTTACAAATTTTGCACTTTTAATGTCAAGATAACATTAAAAGCCAAGTGGGAATTTTTTTACTACCGGGGCTGAAATTTTAATGCCCCTTTTTTAAAAATTTAAATTTAATTTTTATTGAGCTTTTAGTTTGGAACTAATGGGGGTTTACACCGGGGTTTTTCCAATTTTACTAGTCGTAACTTTACCAAAAATTGACCCCCAAAGGTATATATACCCTGAAGACACATTGAAAGGGGGGAAAAAAACCCC
>NW_026094169.1:0-4003 GCF_024586455.1 Bactrocera neohumeralis | reverse complement strand
AAAAAATTTGGTAAAAATATGAATTTTTCAAAATTTTTTTTCCCCGGGATGTTATTGGGTTTTCCAAATTGCGAACCAAAACAAAGTTTTTTGGGGAGTTTTTACAATTTTAAGGGTGTAATTTTTTGTTAAAACCATTAGAAATAATGGTGCAAAAATGAACTTAAATTTTTTTTGCAATTAAGGTTTTTGAAAGGTTGTTATGGTGGTTTTCCAACGACAGTGTTTTTTAACAAAACCCCAAATTTAAAAAGGTGTGGAATTGTTTTTTTGGTACAACATTAACAATCGATATCAAGTTGGGAAAAAAATAAAATTTTTAATATTTATCTAACTCCCCGGGTTTGATGTTTTGAGTTTTAAGTTTTCTATAGCAATAGCGACGTGTATTTGGAACAATTTCAACCCTAAATTGGGTTTGAAAATTTTTGTACATAAAATTTAAAGCAATCGAACAAGTTGCGAAAAAATATGAATTTTTAAATATTTGGAGTACCCGTTTTGATGTTATTGGTTTTAAAGAGTTGCCATAAAAAGGACAGTGATTTGGAAAAATTTTTACAATTTAAATTAAGGTTAAAAAGATTTTTGATACATACAAACAATCGATACAAATGCGAAAAATAACTTAAATATTTATGCTAACTGCCGTTTTGATGTTATTGGGTTGTCAAAAGGTTTTTCTAAGCAATACGAAGTATTTGGAACAATTTAACAATCAAATTTAAAGGTTAAAAATGATTTTTGATAATACATTAAGCAATCGATATCGTGCGAAAAAATAAACCAATTTTTCAATTAAACCTTTTTTGATGTTTTGGGGTTGAAAGAGTTGTCTAAAAATAGGACATGATTTAAAATTTTTTAAATCTAAAATTGTTTTTTTAGGATAAATTTTTGAATCATACAAACGAAAAAAAGCAATATTTATTTAAACCGTTTTGATGTATTGGAGTTGTAAAAATTTTGTTTTCCAATACGAGGGGTTTTGGCAATTTCAACCCTAAATTAAGGTTAAAAATGATTTTTGAAAATACACATTAACAATCGATATAAGTTGCGAAAAAATAGAACTTATTTTTTCTAATACCCTTTTTGATGTTATAAATTGTTTAAGAGTTGCCATAAAAAACGACGTGTTTTAAAATTTTCAATTTTAAATTAAGGTGAAAGATTTTTGAAAAATAAATTAAGCAATCGATATAAAATTTAAAAAATTGAACCTATTTTGTTTTTTTGGTTTTGATTTTTTGGGAGTTTAATAGAGTTTTCTATACCAAAAAATTTGTTTTAGCAATTTCAATTTTAATTAAGGGTAAATGATTTTTGTAAACACATTAAGCAACGATATCGTTGTAAAAATGGAATTTTAATTTTTTGCAATCCCGTTTTTTTTTTGGAGTTGTCTAGGTTGTTTTTTCAAAGGGGCCATTGTTTTTTGGAACAATTTCAACCCAAATTGGAGAAAGATTTTTGATACCATTAACAATCGATACGTTGCGAAAAAAATATAATTTACTTTTTTGTAAAGCTTTTTTGATGTTTTAGATTTTAGAGTTTTAACCCATAACGACAGTGCTTGGAGCAATTTCAAATTTTAAAATTAAGGGAAACGATTTTTGATACATAAAATTAAAACAATCGATATCTTTGGGTAAAAATAGAACAATTTTGCAATCCCTTTTTTGATTTTTGGGTTGCCCGGGGTTGTTTAACCTAACGACAGGTTTTAAAATTTTCCCAATCTTTAAAGGGTTTAAAATGTTTTTTGAAATACACTAGCAAGATACAAGTGCAAAAATATGAACCCATTTTTCCCAATTAATTTTTTTGGGGTTGAAGGCCCTTTTCCTAAAAATGTTTGGGACAATTTCAAAATTTTTTAATTAAAAGGTGGAACGATTTTAAAACATACATTAAACAATGATACGGTTGCGTAAAATGAAAACATATTTTTCTAACCTTTCCCTTTTTGATGTTTTTGGGGTTGCCCGGGAGTTGCCCTGAAATAGAAGGTTTTTGGAACAATTTAACAACTTTTAAGGTGTGAAGTTTTTTTATACATACATTGCAATCGTTCGTGCGAAAAATGGGGTTTTAATTTTTTAATACCTTTTGATGTTAGATTTGTAAGGGTTTTCCCCTTACAATGGAAGGGTGATTTGGAAAATTTCAATAAAAAAATTTAAAGGGTTTTGAATTTTTTTGTACATACAAAATAGCAACGATAGGGGGTGCAAAAATATAAATTTAAAATTTTTTGCTTTTTTGGTTTTGATTTTTTTGGGAGTTGTCAAAATTTTGCCCTAAACTAGCAAAATTATTTGAAAATTTAACAATCTTAAATTTAAAGGGTTTAAATTGATTTTTATACATAAATTAAGAATCGATATCATTGGAAAAATATAACTTTAATATTTTTAACACCGGATGTTATTAAGTTTCGATTGTCTTTTCCCAAAACGACATGTTTCGAACAATTTCCAATCAAATTAAAGGTGTAGAATATTTTCATACATAAATTAAGAAAGTTTTATAAGTTGCGTAAAAATATGAATTTTACTATTTTGTAATCCCCGTTTTGATGTTATTGGAGTTTATGAGGCCCAGCAATACGACGGTTTTGGACAATTTCAACTTAAATTGGTTTTAAATTTGTTTTTTTCATACAAAATACAATCGATATCAGGTGCAAAAATTAAATTACAATTTTTAAATTTTGGTTTGATTTTTTGGAGTTGTCATGGGGTTTCTAAAAAGGACAGGTATTTAAACAATTTCATTTAAATTAATGTAAATTTCTTTTTTTGATCATAAAAATTAGGAATCATATCAATTTTGGGTAAATATATGAATTTTATATTTTTGTAATTTCCCGTTTTGATGTTATTGGAGTTGTCAAGAGTTGTCTTAGCAAAGAAATGTATTTGGAACAATTTAACAACCCTAAAAAATTGATTTTTTACATACAATTATGCAATCGATATAAGATGCGAAAAATATGAACTTTACATATTTATGAAAATTAACCTTTTTGATCATTGGGTTGCCCAAAAGTTGTTCTAAAAATAGCGCAGTGTTTTAAAATTTTGCAATCTTAAAAAAGGTGAAAAATTGATTTTTGGTACATACTATTATGAATCGATATCAAGATGCGAAAAAATATAAACTTTCATATTTATGAAAATTAGCCGTTTTGATGTTTTGGGTTGTCAAATTTTCCCCATCAATAGCGACAATGTTTTTGGGGAAAACAACAATCATAAATTAAAGTTTTAATTGATTTTATACAAAATTAAAT
The DNA here is from genome assembly GCF_024586455.1 of Bactrocera neohumeralis. Lineage (NCBI taxonomy): Eukaryota > Metazoa > Arthropoda > Insecta > Diptera > Tephritidae > Bactrocera > Bactrocera neohumeralis. Next base: position 702 of record NW_026094169.1, on the reverse strand, counting down.
TAACAATCGGTATCAAGATGCGAAAAATATGAACTTTAATTTTTCGTTAATTCCCCTTTTTTAATGTTTTGGGCCATAGTGTTGTCGTTAAAACCAACGACAAGGCGGAGTAATTTCACAATCTTTTAAAATTAGAATCAATTTTGGTACATAAAATTAATCGATATCAAGTTGCGTAAAAATATAAACTTTACATATTTTGAATCCCTTTTTGTTATTAAATTGAAATTTGCCCATGGGCATAGGCAGTGTTTTGGAAAATTTTTAAATTTTTTATTAAGGTGTAAATGTTTTTTTGTCTACACTTTAAAGGGCCGATATAAAGTTGCGTAAAAATATGAATTTTTATATTTTATCCCAACTGCCGTTTGATGTTATTGGATTTCTAGAGTTTCTTGAAAGCGACGGTTTTTGGGAACAATTTTCTTATTTAAGGTGAAAATCGATTTTTGGTACATAAAATTTAAAACAATCTTATCAAGATGCGTAAATATAAACCCATATTTTGAATTAGCCGTTTTAATGTTTTTGGGAGTTGTCAGGTTGTCTATGATAACAATGTTTTTGGGGAAAATTTTACAATCTTAATTGGTGTAGAATGATTTTTGATACATACACATTAAGAAAATGATAGCTTTTTAAAAATTATGAATTTATATTTATGCTAAACGCCCTTTGATTTTATTGGTTTGCAAAGTTTTG
>NW_026094168.1:0-5175 GCF_024586455.1 Bactrocera neohumeralis | reverse complement strand
CTCAATAGGATTAAACAACAAAATTCCCATTTGGGAAAAGGCCCCCAGAAACAAAAACCTTTCGTGTGGTTTGTGAACCGGTAGAATCATCGGCGCATATTTCTACAAAACTCATGCCGGTGAGATCGTATCCGTCAGTGGCTACCGCTATTTCGCCATGATAATATACTATTTGATTGAAGCTCGTGATCATCGACATTTGGTTCCAGCAAGACGGCGCCACTTCCCACACATCGAATCAATAAATGCATTTATTGAGAGAACACATCGGTGGACAAATGATTTCACGTTTTGGATATGTAAAGTCTAAGTCTATGCACAAGATCAGTTTGAGGTCCTGAGTCATCAAGCTATAGGCTTTAGTTGCCTGTTGAAATTATTATAGCTTTCTGTTTTGTTGCAAATTCTAGGCATTTTTGGCCAATCGCAGTTTATTTTGATGAATTACTATTGGCCTTTCCTAATATTGGAACATCAAAAATAATATTACGTCGTCTTTTGGCAAGCTGAATAAAGTTATAGACCCAATAGCTGTTTTGTAGAACAAAAACTGTCTAAAATTGGTTTTTTGGCAATGGCCTAAGGAAAATAAAAAGCATTATTGTTCTTATGCAATCAACTCTGGAAGAACTTTGCATTTACAAATCAAATCAAATGCAAGCAACAATTTTAGTTTTTTGAGTCTAATAAAGTATTTTTCATTATATTTACTCATAATATACATAATAGCTTCGTCACATAGTGAACGACAGTTCAGATTCTACACCGAGGAGGTTTAAAAGTTACCTCTTTTTTCTGTGTCGACTACAAACTGCGACAGGATGACCTTATTCAAATGCATTCCCGACACAATTCATTCAAATTGAGATGATTTAAGAACGAGTAAAAAGTAAAGAGAAATACATATTATAGAACTTGGATCGAGTAGTTCAGAGAGGTCTATAAGTTTGAGGTTATGAATTGAAGCTTGAACTGACTATAAAGTATATAAGAGAGTAATAACAATTAGTTAACAGTCCACAACTAGTAATAAATGGAAGCTATTGAGAAATAACGACTTAAAAAAACCTTGTAAGAGCTCCACATTGGCTACTAGAAGTGAATCATTTTCAAACCTCTACATTAAAGGCTACAGTTTACCGCACTGAATGCCGGTCATTCCGCCCATACATAACTACACACATTGTTGTTGTGAACAATGGACGTTTCGTTATTGTTTTGGAAATCAATAAAAGTCCAATATGGAGCACTCCTTGTAAGCGAAAACTTTGTCAATATCAACACGCAATCAAAACGTGCGCCAATGTTAGTGTGATAGAATGTCATTGTGTGGCTATATGTGTGTATGTATGTGACCAAAGTATGGCACTATTGTTTGACTTGCTGCTTTTGTGTTACATTTCGTAACTTTCGGCTTTCATTTTCACTTCTTTTTTGCTTTCACGTAATTTCCATAAGCCACATTGTTGTTATTCTATACTTCATGTTTCTTTGTTTTTTCTTCTCTCAAATCGTTACCTTTGTTTAAGCGCTTGTTATTAGATCCCTTGTTATTGCCAAGTTTATCGTTATTGCTGCTCCATTCTCGCTGCTGCGCTTTACGAAGTAATTTCGCTTTCTCTTTTGTTGTCCAGTTCGTTGTCCTGTTGAATGATTTAGCAACTCAAACCATTTGAATTGTAGGTCAATGTGAGTGAAATTAGCTTACTTAGCCATTTATTATGCATTGTTGGCTTTAAAATTAATTTTGAAAGTCGGTAAATATAAAATAAATATTTTTGGTAAAGAAAAGCTAGTAACTTGGTAACTTTGCAAACAATTGACTTAACATTTAAGCTTTTTTAATAACCTATTATAAATTAAATTTGTGTCTGAAATTGATTAGGTTAGGTTACACTGGCTAGCTTTCACGTTATACACAGTCCAACAGGTTCTTTGTAGTGCCAGATAGAGGTTTGTTATTAATACGATTTGAAGTTTATGTCGTGCAGCACGTCAAAGCTTTTTGCGAAGTTTAGTAGATACTTGATCTTTAAATCTGATACCTAATCCAGCCTGTTGAAGCTCGAAGTTCTTAGATTTCTAAGCTGAGTTCTAGTTAAGCCCGGACATAATCAGAGGATGTCTCTCTATCATGCTTAATTCACTGCTTACTCATCAGCTATTTCCCGGAGGGTCTTTGTGGCGTGGAACCCAGTTTATATACAGCCACTTTCCGACAGCAGCTACATTTACTGTTTGAAATATTTATATAGTAGAGGATTTGTCCGGAAAGTAACAGCACTGAGTCGTTTTAAAAAAATTTATTGAACCTATCGTTACAATTCTTTAAAAATTTTCAAAACAGGCTTCTTCTGCGTCGATGCCGCGCTGCCAGTGCGACTTCCCAGCATTGAAAGCGTCACCGAAGACATTCTCCGGAATAACCTTGAGAGCCGAGGTACCAGGTAAGGAAACAAAAAAAGTACGGCGGCCATATCTAGCATCAACTCCATTTGTCAGTAATTTGGGTTCCCGATGGAAAAAAAGTTTTTCTAGCATTCTGGTTAGGGGTCTCTTTAAATGAATTCAAGGCGGAGTTAATAAAATGCCTGCTGAGAACGATCCAAAGAGAGCTTTATATGCATTGTGGAGAAAAAGCTCAGATGTATGTATATAAGAAGACAGCAGCAAGATAACATAGCAAATATGGCCCAAGCATGGCAGGAATAGAACCAAGGACTTATTTAATAGGGCCAAACCTACATAGTACATATGTATATAGACTTGCAGCTGCTATAACGGCGCACCTATGCGCTAGAAATAGGTTTGCCCTATAACAAAATTTACCAAAACTGCAAACTTGAACGGAATAAGCAAACAGTTTTTTACTTTCGCTGTAAATGTCTAGCTCTGCCAGAAATCCGAAATAGAACACTTTAAATCAATCTGGCACATATACATGAGGGGCTGTCTACAAAAAGCAAAACTGATATAAGAAGTTTCATTGAGAGCTCGAAATCGTTTGAACCCAACGATGAAATAAGAGAATAAGATCATAAAGTTGCTACGAAAGTGCAACAACATGGGGTATCTAGCAAATATACGGGTTATTTGCATTCCAATCTGCTGTATCACATTAGTCCTTTAAGTTTTTGTGACATTTCAATTTAATTTTTAGAGAGTATATATGTATCAAAGATCGCGCTTATTTCAATTGATTGAACTTTTAAAATTAAATTTGGTCTTTAATTTTTTTTCAGATAATTGGCAACCCTAGTTTTATAAAATTTTACAGCATTGGTAAGTAAACAATTAATGGATTAGTTTTGTGTCAACTTCCTCTAAAAGCACAATTATCTCATAAAAAATGATAAATAAGTTGTGTTGAGCTAACAAGCTTTTTTGACAGCTATAAATCGTGATAATAAAACAACAATATAAACTTATTTATGATTAATTAAAGTATGTATGTGTATATAATCTTCAAAGGCGAGTGTATAATTTAGAGAGTTGTCGGATCATAAGTTTATGAGATATAGCATTTCGGGTGAAGTAACTAGTGTTACTTTACAACAAGAGAAAAGTTAATTTTGGCTGCACCGAAGCTAATACACCCTTCACAGAGATTATATTATAACCTTAAGCAGTAATATATGTCCAATTTCGTGAAGATACCTCGTCAAATGCGAAAGTTTTCCACACAAGCCCTTGATTTCGATCGTTCGGTTTGTACGGCAGCTATATGCTATAGTGAGCCGATCTGAACAATTTCTACCGATATTACATTATACAACTCATACCAAATTTCGTGAATATATCTGGTCAAATGTGAAAGTTTTCCATACAAGCATTTGATTCCGATCGTTCAGTTTGTATGACAGCTATATGTTATAGTGGTCCGATATCAACCGTTCCGACAAATGAAAAGAGAAAATGAAGTTTGCAAAATTTCAAAACGATATCTTAAAAACTGAGGGACTAGTTCGTATATATACAGACAGACAGACGGACGGACAGACAGACGGACATGGCTAAATCGACTCAGCTCGACATACTGATCATTTATATATATACTTTATAAAGTCTCCGACGATTCCTTCTGGGTGTTACAAACTTCGTGACAAACTTATAAAAATTTTGCCCTGAACAGGGTATAAAAATTGGAAGCGGAGTTATTTGTGTTAACAAAGCATTAATTTTTGGAGGAAAAAAATGCTGCGGAAGCCAAAGTTTGGATTGATCACAATTACTTGGACTCTGGACTAGGGAAATCAACCGTTGAAAAAATGTTTACTAAGTTTGAATGAGGCGAAATGAGCACCGAAGACGATGAACGTAGAGGACGCGCAAAAGAGGTTGTTACCAAAGAAGACATCAAAAAAACAGAAAATGATTGTGGATGACCGTCAAGTGAAATTGTTCGAGACAGGAGGCACTCTACAGATATCAACTGAACGTATTATATATAGTACATCTTATCATTGACCAATATTTGAGTATGAGACAGGTTTATGTAAAGTGGATTCGGCGCAAGCTCTTTTTTGACAAGAAGTAACGACGAGTTGGGAGTAGTGTTTTGAGATATTCAAGTGTAAAAACCCCAAGTTTTTGCGTCGATATGTCAAAATGGTTGAAACATAGCTGCACCATTTAACTGTGAAGTCAATCGACGACCATACGAGTCGACGTAATCGCGTAAGCGGTGTCTACGCCAAAAAGAAGAAGAAGAAGTATTATACCGAAATTGCGAAATTAAATTTACTGAAAAACTGCAACAATTTTCAATCCGAAAGCACTGACACGCATAACTAACTTTTCACCAGCTAACAGCTGTCTGCATAAGATGTTGTAATCTATCAATTTTGATTGATTGTAGTTTGCAATGCTTGTAAACTGCCATAGTCACGTGTGCATGAAATTATTTTGCGATGCATTTTTAATTTAGCTGACCTCTTTCGGTGAAAGATTTCAGAGCTTTTGAGCCACACAATGTCCTCACATGAATTTTGCATGCGCACGGATACATAATTTATAGAATATTCATTTGAGTATTAAATATACATATGAAGCAGTAAAAACACATTTATATAATAATATGTGTATACATGGGTATACTTCGTGAATAAATATTAAATTTATATAATATTTTAGATTTATTTTTGTTTTATTTCTTTATAATATTATATCATATAT
>NW_026094167.1:0-4270 GCF_024586455.1 Bactrocera neohumeralis | reverse complement strand
GTCGGACCCTCGGGGATTTTATTTTGATTAAAGGTCGTTCTAAAGGGAAAAAGAAAACTTTAAATTTTTTTTACTAATAAAAAAAGTTTAAAAAACATATAGAAAAGATTTTTTTAATTAAAATCACTCCAAAGGGTTGGGACTTTAGGCCCATAAACCCACGGTCCTCCCATTTTTCCCCCATCCCCGCCTTCCAACCCGGAGGATTAAATTTTGCTTTGGGTCCCTCCCCCTTTAATACCCCATTTTTTTTTGTTTTGGGCCCTTGGGGAAATTCTTTTTTTCCCCAGTGGTTTAAAACATTAAAAAAAAACAAAAATTTTTATTAAAATTTGAAATAATATATATAAAAAAGGTAAATTATGTAAAGTTTTAAACCCTTCCATTTGGTAGGCAACGTAAACCCTTTAAGCGTTTATTGTTAAAAGGTTCGATCCACAGTTTCAACCCTTTTTGGGCCGCGTGGGACTTCTTGTGAGCTTCATTTGGTTAAGCCTGGGAAACTGGAGTTTCAATTTTTTCTTTGTTGAATGAAAGGGTTTTTAAAAATTGCAAATTAATTATAAAAAGTAAAAAAATATAAAAAAATTTTAATTTAACGTTTACTTCCCTTTGTTTTCCATTTTAAATTTAAATTGAAATTTCATTTATAGAAATCATAAATAATAACCGTTAAAAAGTGGTTTTATAAAAAACCCAACCAGGTAAAAGAAAAAAAATTAAATTTAAAAAAATTTTATTATAGTATTTCAAATACAAGTTTTTATTTTATTTTTTTTGGGAAATTTAAATCTTTACGGGTTTTAAAAAATAATTTAATGTTTTTTTGGTTTTTTTTCATTCGGGGTTTTATTTTTACCCCCTTGGGTGAAATGTGCAGTTTAACAACTTGCCGTTTTTGGTTGAGAGACCCCGGGCAAATTTTTAGTGATTTTAAATTTAGGAATAAAAAAAAACTGTCCAAGCCCAAAATTGTCTCAACTAAAAATTTTAAATTTAAAACTTGAGACTGCTCAATTTACAGAATCGAGGGGGAAATATAATTATATATTTTATGTTTAAATTAAAATGTGTTTTTTGGGAGAAATTTGGGAAGGGCCCCGTAATTAATTTTCTTTATTATATTATAAAATTAGCTGACCGGGAAAGTTGTCCTGCCTGAAATTATTTTGTTTTGAGATAAAAAAAAGTTAATTTATATTGTGTTGAAAATCATTTATTTTGGGGAATTTTTTCCAAATTTTTCAATGTAAGGGTTTGATAAAAATATTTTTTTTTTGTTTGGGAAAATATACAGAGAAAGAGGGTTTTTCCCAAACTCGTGAGACCCCACGATACCCGGGCCGGGGAAAACATGATTTAAATTTTATCCAAATTTTAAGGATTTTCCCCTATTTATTTTTTTCATCTCAATAAAATTTTCACTAAGGGGAATTTTGGGAAATTGTTTAAAAATTTTGGGAACCTTTGAAAACGGGAAAATTTGAATTGAAATGGAAAATCTTGGAGTAAAAGGCACTGTAGAGTAAACATTTTGCCCCTTTCTAAAGATAGCCCCCAAAAATTTTAGTGGGGTTGATTAAAAGTTTTGTTAAGATTGCAAACATAAAAGACAGATCCAATTTTGAGAGCAAATAATTTTTGGAAGCGCCTCTTTTAAAGCATTTAAAAATTTCCCACTTAAAAATTTTGCGACTTCTCTTTTGTCAAGACGATCGATCGTTTTTGAAAAGGGAGCGAAAGATTCGAATTTATTTTAAAATCTTCCAGATTAAGTCCCAGCAGTTTTTTTTGGCACCCAAAATTTTCGGTGCCCCCAAAAAATGAATTGGGGAAAATTTTTAGCCAATGTCCGAAAATTTATGAGCTTTTTCCAGAATTGATAAAGGGCAGAAAAAATTTATATTAACCCAGGGGAAGATCAACCCAGAATTGAAAATTTAAAATTCTTGGAATAGATGAAAAGTTTTTTAAACAATGAAATTTTTTTGTTTGAATCCCATAATTGGGGATTTGGGGTTGATATGTCGAAATGTTTCCCCCGAAAAGTATGGCCCCATTTGCCCCGCATGGGACATATTTTCCCTTTTTTTTAAAAAATTGTACCCCTGCCCATTTAAAAGGCAAGACTAAAAGAAGGTGGGTACATTTTTCCAAATGGGAACCCGAATGTTTTTGGGGGATTGTAAATTAAAAAAATACATTTTTTTGAAAAAACACACCTGGATGTCAATTACTTTCCTTTTTTCTGCGAATTTTTGGTTGTTGGGGGTGTTTCCACCCGAAACTAAAATTTTTCTGGGGAAGCACTTTTGGGGTTATTCCCCAAAATTTCATAAAAAGGGCGAGAGGGAAAGTCGGAAAACGTTAAGAATTGAAAAAAAAATCCTAAAAAGCCCCACGGGTTCGACCAAATGCCCCAAGCCCAATAACCCCCATGTTGCACTTTTTTGCCCTTATTTGCAAAATTTTTGGGATCGTTTTCCCCAAAACCACAATATCAAAATTGACATGAGATTTAAATTTAAATTGAAACAGGGGCGGAATATAGTACGATCCATATGTTGTCAACTTCGAATTCACACTTAAGCTGTATGGTCGTCTGATGGGGCCACGACGATAAAAAGGGATATCCATCATTTGGGGTTTGGACCGAAAGGGGAAGCCCCGGGGATAGTTTTTGGGCATTTATTTTTAGAATAAAAACCCAAGTGGGATTGTTTTCCGAAATTTCCATGAACCATTTTGGGTTTTCACCTTCAATCCCGGGGATCTTTTTTCCAAACCGGGAATTTTCCCCGAAAAGAAATGATTTCATAAATTTGTTTCGGGAACCACTATCCCCCATCCCGAAGAACATCGTAACCGGGGGTTTTTTAAAAAGTGGGACAAAGGACGATCGTTTGCTGTTTGGGCCACCCTTTTAAAAGCCCCGCCCTGGCTTTTCGGGTTTGGGGGATGGCAAAAAAAAAAAAAATTTTGGAAGAAAAAAATGAAAGAAATTTTGGAAAATTTTCCCAAACCCCGATTTTTTCATAAAAAAGTTTTTTTTTTTTTTTTTAAATTTTTTCCGGGACCCACAGCGAACAACCCCTGAAAATTTCAAAGATTGATTTCCCCTTTTCCCCGGTTTTAAGGTTATTTAACAAAAAAAAATTCTTTTTTATTTAATACGTATGTAGACATAAAAAAAAAAAACGATTGTAGGGGAAAAAAAAGGGGGTTTGTTTTTATTTTTCCGGAAAATTTTCGAATTTTTTTCTTACAAAAACCTTCCCCCCTAATAATAACAAATACAAAAAAAAAATCAGCCAAAATGGGTTAAATTCATGATTGACAACGAAAAAGGGTTCATTTTTATATTAAATCATTTAAAGTTTTTTTTAAAAATTTCCCCAAAGTTTTCAAAAAGGAAAGGCTCGGATTTTAAAAAACCACCAAGAAAATTGAAAAACGTAAATTTTACCCAAAAGGCCCCAAAAATTGAAAAAAATTTTTCCTTTTTTAAAAGGGTTGGGCCCTTATAAATTTTCCCCAAATTAGTTTTTTACTCGCAAAATTTTGTTTGTTTTTCCGGAGAGTTTTTTATAGTTTTTTAAACTTTTAAGGGTTGTTTTTTTAAAAGGCCCTTTTAAAATTTAAAAGAATTTTAAAGATTGGGTTAAAATTACCGTTTTCATTGAACCGGTTTAAGTTTAAATCCGGATTTTCTTTTTGCCCCTTTTTTCCTTTTTTTCCTTTTCCGCCGGGAAAGGGGTAACTTAGTTTAAAAAATTTAAAAGGAATCTTAAAACCCTTCCCTTGGGAACTTTTTTGGGCCCTTTTGGAAGGTTAAGTTCAAAGGAAGGGCAAAATCGGCCCATCCCAGCCCCCAAAATTGGCGGAAACCCCAAAACCTTTTTTTTGTCATAAACAAGCCAAAAAAATAAATTTTTAAAATTTTTGGAAATTTCCAAAAGGTTCCCCATTTAGGGGGGGCCCAATTTTTAAAAAACTTTTCTTTTTTTAAAAAAAAAGGGCGTTTTTTTTTTTAAAATTTTTTGTAGTATTGGAAAATTCCCTAAGTTTTGGGGGCCCAACCCAAACCCAAAAGACCGGGGCATTTAAATTTTAATAAAGTTCAAAATAAAAATCATTTTTTAAACCCCCCCTAAATAAAAAGGTTTAATTTTTGTTCACTAAAGGGGTTTTTTAAGCCCCTTAAAAACTAGAAAACAAAATTTTACAAAAAGGTGGCAAAAGGAAGCAAAAACCGGTTTTGGGTTTGCCG
>NW_026094166.1:0-4990 GCF_024586455.1 Bactrocera neohumeralis | reverse complement strand
AAAATGTGTGAAATCAATCTACGAATTACCACAGCTATTATAGTCAACTCGACTTTCTGCCAAATATAACGGTTAGTGTGAGAATTATCAGCACAAAATTGCAGAAAAAGATTGTTACCGGTATGCCCTTATTTGAGCAATGCCAATTGTTAATGATATAGTGATTTCTTTATTTTGACATTTCCATCTGACTTTAAAGCGTTACGTTGTTCAATATGTGTGATGTTTAAAATAATTTAAGTGAAATGGTCCAGACTTTGTGGTTTAAACCTCATATTCCTAATATAAGGTCTCAGATCCTCTAGTTAATGTTTACCTCACTAGGGTTCATATAATAAGTTATCCAATTTGTTTGAGTTTTATATCCATCCACTTTTCAGAGAGAATCATGAAGAGTATAAAATGTTAGATTATACTCGAACTCAGCCACTTCTTTCTTATTAATATTTTTTTAATGCAAAAATATTGTTTAAAAGTTAAAGGACGGTTGGAGAAAGTTGAAAATTTGTCGAAATCATCATCATCCATACAACTGACTGATCGAAATCAATATAAATTTATTTTTACTCTGTCAAGATAAACACAAGATCGGTTTTTGACAAAAATTCATAAAACAGGAGTACTCTACGACTGCTCTCAGTTGGAACAGTTAGTTATAAAGCTGAGTATCATTGCTCTCAATTTCTTTATTTTTACTTCATAATTCTGCACGAAATCATATTTCAGTTCTAGTTCTAGTTTATTGTTCCTAAATCCGTTTTACCAATTTTTGTCTCTTTGCCCAGCATCTACATTTGCATCATTTAATCGCCTTTACTCATTAATCGTCCACTATCACCGTCTGTTTCGTAATTCATGCACTAAGCGGAAAATCATTAATCAGTAGGCTTTTATACGGCTCTTTTATTACTTGCCATAACTTTTTTGATGTGCGCGAGCAATTCTGCCTTCACAGCTGCATTTTATGCTTTTACTCATATTGTTTACCCAGATCGAGCAACTTGGCCCAAACGATAAACAAAAAAGTTTCGCCAAACAACATAATTGGCCTGTCTAAAAGAGTTTGTGTGGGTATGTGTGTGTGCATGACTCGTAAATATTTTCGTCGAAAAGTTTTGCAAATCGTTCTACCACGAGCATATTATCATTAAACCAATAAATTGCAACTGCTCTTGTTCATACCACTTTGTCACGACGCCCTTCTGCTCCTCGCAGTTGACATTTTGCTCACATTCACGTTCCATTTGGTAAGCTTGTGGCGGCGTTGTTGAGCGGCATCATCTGGACCCGTAAACGGCGTTGTTGACGCGCAAAAGAAAGCAAGGAGGTTGAATTGATTGATCATTGATTGATTATGGAGCATGTTTATATATTTGTGCCACATGTTGCCCGATATGGTTGTAGTACGGATGGCGACTGTTAAAGCTCATACATATAAACAATAAATAATAAAAGTGCGGAGAAATAGATTCACAATATCCTTGAAGAGTTTGTTGGGCTTGGGGTATAATCATATGAAGGTATTGTTGAAGCCCTTCCTTATTAGTCAGTAGTCACAATAAGATGATATTATAATTCGGTTTCCACTTTAGCTATGTTTACAGTTATAAACATTTTCTTTTTTCTTTACTGTACAAGCACCTTACGCGAAGTTATAGCAATTTCATCTTTTCGCTATTTAGCGCTAGGTGCAGCCAGGTCCTTCTCCAACGGAGTGAGGCCTTCCTCATCCTCTGCTTCCACCGGCAAAACTCCATCGAAATCCTTCAAAGTTGGTGTGTTCTCTTCAATATGGACAAAAGGGGCCTAACCGTGCAGCTGCCGTCTCTTGCTTCGATGAATTATAACAAGCTATAAAAAATTAGGTGGCAACAAAGCGAAATCATTATAAGTTTTACGAATGTCCTCCCAAAAACATAATCTTTATCCGTAAATTAGTGTTTTTACTCTTGCAACCTGTTGGTATAGAACATTATAGTTTTGTTCACCTAACGGTTGTACTTATCACCTGAAACTAAGTGAGATTAATATACGGTTATAAAAGTATATAAATTGCCAGGATACACGAGAAAAGTTGAAATACAGTTGACAATCTGTCTGTCCGTCCGTCCACCCAAGCTGTGAGAAAAAATGAGATATTTTTAAAGAAATTTGTACACGGGTTTCTTATTCTTCTTCTTCTTAATTGGCGTTGACACCGCTAACGCGATTATAGCCGAGTTAACAACAGCGCGCCAGTCGTTTCTATTCCAAAAGTAGCCAGGTCCTTCTCCACCTGAGTCCTTCCAACGGAGTGGGAGTCTTCCTCTTCCTCTGCTTCCCCTGGTGGATAATGCGTCGAATACTTTTTCAGAGCTGGAGTGTTTTCATCGATCCGGACAGCAAGACCTGCCAAGCGTACGCTGTCTTTAATTCGCTGAACTAAGTCAATTTCGTCGTATATCTCGTACAGCTCATCGTTCCATCGAATACGATATTCGCCGTGGCCAAGGCGCAAAAGGACCATCAATCTTTCGCAGGACTTTACTTTTCAATTGCCTACTCAGTTCGGTAGCACCTGGCTAGCAAGAGTTATCCTGCGTTGGATTTCAGGCTGGTGGTGTTTACACAGGTTCCCAAATATACGGAACTATCTACAACTTGTGTTACTGACTGTCAATAGTGACGTGAGTGCCAAGTCGCGAGTGCGACGACTGTTTTTGATGACAGGAGATATTTCGTCTTGCCTCGTTTACGCTACCAAACCCATTTGATTTGCTTACTTGTCCAGTGGGGAGAAACCAGAACTAACGGCGCGATATCAATATCATCGGCATACGACAGCAGCAGCTGTACACTTCTATAAAAGATTGTACCAGCTCGATTAAGTTCTGCAGCTTGAATAATTTTCTCCAGCTGATTGAATAAGTCGCACGATAGGAGTCGCCTTGTCTGAAACCTCGTTTGGCATCGAACGGCTCGGAGAGGTCCTTCCCGATCCTGACGGAGCTTTTCCTGTTGCTCAACGTCAGTTTATACAGCCGTATTAGTTTTGCTGAGATACCAAATTTTGGCATAGTGACATTAAGGCAGCTTCTTTTCGAGCTGTCAAAAGCAACTTTGAAATCGACGAAAAGATGGTGTGTGTCGATTCTACTTTCACGGGTCTTTTCCAAGATTTGGCGCATGATGAATATCTGGTCGGTTGTTGATTTGCCAGGTCTAAAGTCACACTGATAAGGTTCAATAAGTTTGCTGGCGGTGAAAGAAGCTGATGCATGCTCCTTATCAGTTCTTCGCCGCCGTGTTTGAATAGCTCGGCCGGCACAGATAGCCATATTTCGGGCCCTGGCAAAGTCGATCAGCCTCAACCCATTTGGGGCTGTTTCATCGTGGAGGCTGAATTTACCTGACCGTAGTGCCAAAGATACCTTCTTTGCCCACCCTGACGTTAAAGTCGCCAAGCACGATTTTGATATCGTGGCGGGGGCAGACTTCATAAGTGCGCTCCAAGTACTCATAAAAGGCATTTTTGGACACATCGTCCTTCTCTTCCATCGGGGCGTGTCTGCAAATCAGTGATACATTGAAGAACTTCGCTTTGATGTGGATAGTGGCTAGATGTTCATTCACCGGCGTCTCTTTCCCACCACAAAGCCTGCAAAAATGCGCTCCTTTTATGGCCACTATAGTAAATGCCACAAGTTTACTCGTCTCAACCTTGTCCCGTCCATCGCATTTTTTGGACGGCAATGATGTCAGCCTTCACTCTAAAGAGGACATCAACAAGTTGGGCAGCGGCACCTTCCCAGTTAAGGGACCGGACATTCCAGGTGCATGCCCTAATATCATTGTCCTTATTTCATTTGCCATGGTCGTCATCAAAAGGGGGGTTTCTCATCCGAGGCTGTTGGTAGTTTTTCATTGGTATGATTTTTTACGTGGGGGGTCCCAACCCAGCGCACAAGGGAGGGGATGTTTCGCCTTCTCACAGAGGATACTTGGTCAAAGACCGTAAGTCGTGAGCTGCTTGAGTCATAAAGAATCGTTTTTGGCCACTCCCAAGTGAATGGCGATCAGAGACCTTTCCTGGTGTGAACTTTTACACACGACTCCATCCTCCTCTTAGTACACAAAAATTCCGAGTACGTAGATCGGCTCAATCAGACCACTGCCACGCCCACAAAATGCCATTAACCTAAGATTAAGATATGAAACTGTAATTTAGTATAGGAGATCGCAGGAGCAAGGTGCAGCTGCGTGAAAAATTTTGAAAAATTGGGAATGATTCCGCCCTCTAATAAGTTTATTGTGCAAATCTCCTAAACTACTAAATTTCCTGAGCCAAATACTATAAGAAACTTTTACCGACAGTTTGAAAATGGATGAAATCGGTTAATAAATCCGACCACTAACCATATAACGGTACTGTTCAAAACTACTTAAAGCGCGATAAATCAATAACTAGTTACGCCAGAGACATTAAATTTTACCCCAAGATGGTATTATTATGGGAGCCGGAGTGGACGATCCGCGTAGCACTTTTTGGTGAAGTCACATTCGGGACCCGACCGACCGTTGTCAACTAAATTTAATACGTGTCATTCTTTCTAATAAGTCACAGTGTGTGAAAAATGGGCGAAACCGGACTACAACCTCGCCTACTTTTTTATAACACTTTTGAATTGCATTTATTTAATAGTTAATAAATAAAATCGAGTCGATACTACTCCAACTAACTAAATTCGTAGTATTAATGACACTGTGATAGTCAAAAAAAGACAAGACCAAGTTCGACGGTTTCCCCTATTTCGGGTCCTACGAAATCGAACTGCACAATCATGGTTTCATACAAAATTTTTTGTTGAAGTTTTTCATCAAAGTAGCCCATTGTAAGAGAAAGGCATATTTTTCTTCGGTCTCTAACTTTTTTAATGTTAATTTTTGGTTTAAAATTTTTTGGCAAAAACTTTCAGAATAAGGCCGCCTTTTTGGGTTTTTAGATGACTGT
>NW_026094165.1:0-4837 GCF_024586455.1 Bactrocera neohumeralis | reverse complement strand
TTTCGTAGTTTAACTCCCCAACGGACCGTTCTCGTATTTACATTAAACTTTTGTCCATTATATACTTTACAAATTTTTTATGAAATGAAAATGAAAAAGATTATTAGCGAATATAAGGTCATAAAAAACCCTGGTCTTACATGTTCAAGTATAATATGAAAGGGTTGTTCCAAAATTCCCCAATCTGTATTCGTTTTCCCCCAAAAAAAGTAAAGTCTTTTAAAAGAATCTTTTAAACAACGCATCAAAGCATTACGCAACGATTTTAAGAGACGAAAGACTATTTTAAAATTTCCCTGTTTCCCCAAAAAGATCGGCCCTTTTTACAACAAAAAAGGAAACAACGCGCCCCATTGGGCCCGGTTTGGCTTCGGAACGGCTCCATTGTTCACATTTATACCAATTTTTGACCATATTGACGTCGATCCAGTCAGCAGTGCCGAAAGATACCCGGCAAAAATCAATAAAATTTCGTTTAGTTTGGATATTTTGGGGGGAGTCCCTTTTTGTATTAATGATAATCCCCCCAAATTCCACGCCCCGATATTCATTTTTTCCAAGCACTTTTCCATAACACCTTTGCCGGGTTTGAGCTTGAACGATTTGGTTTTGGGTTATTCCCATCAAAAAGGGCAAACATTGATTATATACATTATTATAACGTTACAATTGTGACCCTCCAAAGCTCTTCAAAATTTGTTGAAAAAAAACCGGGACGCCCCATCCCCTCCATTAAATATGATGAATAAGGATACTGAGTTTGAATATTACATCGAACTCGCGGGATACGATACGCAATTATTTTAGCTACCTACAGATTAATTGAAAAAGTATGTACATTTTTTTTATTTCGAAAAATTGGCTATTACCCTTCAAAATTTTACCCCGACAAGCTCTTAATTGTAAGGGGAAGGGTTTTCCCTTTCTTTTTTTACCTTGCAACCTGTTTTACTGGGCATAATAGTTTTGTTCACCAAAAGGTTTTGGGGTACCAAAACCTGTCCTGTCTGTCGACCGTCCGTTCGTCTGTCCGTGAAAGCTGTTTTGAGCAAAATTTAAAATATCTTGATGAAACGGGGATGGGGTTACTTAGTAAAAAAAAACGGTTCATAGATGTGCGACCGGGCCACTGCCAGCCCATAAAAACCCATTTAAACAAAATTTTTAGGAAAGGAATGCTCTGCATAAAATCGATATCATTTTTTTTGAAATCTAAACTTATAATTTTTCGATTGTTGCCAAAAACTACAGTTTTCAATTTGCTATATAATATCTTTTCATTATTACACAATTTATAAGGGAAATGCTTTAAAAAAATCAAAATTCAATCGTTAATGTCTTTAAACGGGTTTGGTTTAATAATTTCTATCTGATAATAAGACAAACAATCTTAATAAAATTAAATCGGGTGACTTTTCCTTTAAATTTAAAGCTCATACTTGGAGAACCTTCTTAGAGGTATCTAAGAACCGATTTTTTAGGTACTAAGCAATTAAATATTATTATTATTTTTTTTTAAATTTTCTTTAAAGTACACACATTTCATGTATTTTACATAATAAATGCAAAACACATACAAATGTATTTACAAATTTAAAAATATAGGGTTAACTGAGTTAAAATTAATTTTGTTCCCGCCGCTGACAATTGAGGAAGCCCAAATCATTCTACACGTTGTTCTTAAGCATTGGGCATCGGGATGTCGTTGTGAGAATTTTTT
Organism: Bactrocera neohumeralis; assembly: GCF_024586455.1. Taxonomy (NCBI): domain Eukaryota; kingdom Metazoa; phylum Arthropoda; class Insecta; order Diptera; family Tephritidae; genus Bactrocera; species Bactrocera neohumeralis. Next base: position 3,117 of record NW_026094165.1, on the reverse strand, counting down.
TAAAAAGATCTTCCTCTCCAAAATCAAATTGACGCAAGAACTGAAGCCGTTGCCCAACAGAATTGCCTTATGTTCGTGAATTGAGCTGAGCAACAACAAAAATGACCGGGTTTTTGAATGAAAATCATCTTCAGCGATGAGGCTCATTTCTGACGAATGGCTTCATCAATAAGCAAAATATGCGTTATCAGTCAGGCAGCAATCTACATGTACTTCATGAGTCAGCATTGCATCCCCAAAAATTACGGTTTTGGGGCGGTTTTTGGGCGGATGCGTCATTGGGGCCCTATTACGCCCCTGATGATCAAACCCGGCACATTACTGGAATAGGGAAACCCATTATTTTTAGCCGAATTGATGATATGGGCTTGGATAATATTTGGTTAAAAAAAGGGGGGGCCACAACCCCAGGGAAAGTCTAAACGATTTATTGAAAACCAAGTTTTTTGAGCGGTTAACTCAAAAAAAAGGCCAGCCTTTTCCGTCTCGTTCGTGCGCGACGCCGTTAGACTATTTCCGTGGGGGGCAAGTTGAGTCTTTAACAGAGAGCGACGATTGACGAACTTCACGAATACGAATTGAAATTGCTGCTGTCGGGTGATTTATGCTTGAAAACTGTCGAAAATTGTGTTCAGGGTCTGGACTTCTGCAAGCTTGCTCGTGGTGGCCACCAGAAGAAATCGAGTTCCATACATAATGGCAACTTTTGTGGCGCTTTTTGAAAATCCGTTATTGGGAAATTTCGCTTGTTGAACTAGCTATATAAAATTGCTTAGGTAAGGCAACTGAAAATAGTTGGTTCTTTATCTATCTATTGTAACGTTTTGTTAAGTACAAAACTATCGGTACCGATTGCAGGTACTAAAAAATTCTGAATAGCTCGTTTGTCTTCAATCAAAAATTTCATAGTTGGAATGCAAAAGTAGTAGTGAAGGTTTCACTTGGTTCGAGCTTCGCAAACTATTATTGTGATATGTGTCGTAAAGTCATTGTACATTTGGCGGATCTGTGCAGATTAAAGCAATACAAAATGATGAGAGAAGGAGAATAGAACATAGCAGAACATTCACCAAGTTTGTCATTTGACACCGACAAACACCTACTGCCACACCTCTATTAGTAAACCACAAAGTGTGCAATGCTAAAGAATTTAAGTAACCTGCTGAGTACCTTGATGTTAACCATATTTGAGAACCCTGTATAATTCCTACTTATTATTTAAAAGTACAATTTATTGTTAAAAATACAAAATATTGTGACATTATTTTCCAAAGCAGAAAATGTCCGAACCAGTCCAGAAATGCTCTTGAGTTAAGATTCCTAGAAGGCAAAATTGGCATACTAGGCAATGATTGAATTTAGGGAAAAAATAGATATGTGGGCCATTCCCACATTTGTTATATACATATTATGTATGAATGCTGGTTGTGTTTTGAAACCATCGTACCAAACAAACTTGGTCCTTATAGAACTATTAAAAAAACTGTCCACTTCACGCATGCCATTCAAGATAAACTCGTATAATGTCGGGAAAACTTTCAAGACACCTCCCTATCCTCATCACGTATGGTTATTTTATTTGCTATAAACTGCAGGCATGTCTCATAAGAACACGGTGCCATGATTTTGCTGTCAATTTTTTTCTGAAAAAAGAACAAAAGAAAATAATAATTAGAGAAATTCTAAACGAGAATAAACTTAATCTTAGTAATGTTAATTCTCAAAGCCATATACCCGGGTTATCCAAGTAAGGGAAATTTTTCAATAGCTTATTTTGACGGATCACGGTAGAAAGGTTAAATGTCATGTTATTTTTGTTCAATTTTGTTTGGACATCATGGAAAAACTTAAGCGAACAACGTTTACAAATCGTTCAACTTTATTACGAAAATTTTGGCGCTTTTGTAAAAAAATGTTTTCGCGCGTTTTGCTTTTCTGGTGGTCAATATAAAGGCCTTTCTAAGGGAAAAGTACGAAATATCATCACCCATCTTAAACCCACATTTTTTATTTGGGTAATATTTTTGAACCCAAAAAACCGCCCAGCAGGGGAAAAATATGGAACCGGGGGAAGGTCAACAAAGACCTGGGAAAGGTTTTTTCCGGCGCCCTTTGGGAACCTGGACCGATTAAAAGGGGCGGGTTTTTTGCCCCAAAACTTAAAGAAACTCAAAAACAGGGGGAAATGAAACCCCCGACCAAACCCAAATTCGGGGAGATCCGACGGGTTTTGGAAAATTTTTCAGCGATGAATTCCCTTTCTTTTGGTCGGGTTTTGGGAAAAAGGGAAAACCCCCGGATTTTGGGAAAAGGGTAATTGAAAAAAATTCCAAAAGCTTTATTTTATCCAAAAAAAAACAAAAGGGGTTTTTTTTTGTTGGGGGGAATTACGGCCTTTTATTTCCAAAATGATGCCGGGAGAACGAAGGTCAGGGTGACCGTTAAAGCGCCCAATTAAATTAAAGAAAAAACTCGCGATTCCGGGAAATTTTTTTAAAAACCCCCTTTCTTTACACATCGCATCAATTAATGGTTTATTGAGAAAACGCTTCGTTGAGCGATAATTTCCCCCGTTTTGGGTCGGTCGTTTGGCCCCCAAGACCCCGGGGTTCCCGTTGACTTTTTTTGGGGGAAGGGAAGGGTTAAAGGCCCCATCAGACAACTTTCCCCGATTTAGGGTTGGGGAAAAAAATTGGTCACCAAAAAAACCCGGGCGAAATGCCGAAAGGGGTCATCAAAAAATTGGGCTAAAGGGAAATTTGGGTTAATTTTTTTTAAAAAGGGGAAAATTGGTTTGGGAAAAATTTTGGTTAAATTTTGAAAAATTACCCCAGAAAAACCCTTTCTTGGAAGTTTTAGGGAACCGTGGTTTTGGACCATTAAAACCCTTTTTGCCCGTAAAAAAACAGAAAAAAAATGAGATGGAGAAAACCCTACCCCCTTTCTAATCTAAATATTATAGAGAACGTCCGGGGATGGTTGGGAAAAAGGGGGGGAAAAATTTAAGGATGAACCCAATCGACGGACAAAACTGCCTTGGGCAACAAATTTTTTTTCCTTTTAAAGTCGTAGACAACCCCAACCCGGGTTTTAAAAAGAGTTTAAAAAAGGGGGAAA
>NW_026094164.1:0-4971 GCF_024586455.1 Bactrocera neohumeralis | reverse complement strand
TCTGCAATTTTGAAAATTTTTTTGGGTTGAAAAAAACTTTCATTTTAAACACCCTTTTCCCTATTTAAAGGATACCCTATTCAAACAAAATTATCATTATTTTTAAATCTGAATCTGTTTGGGCACACATCTTTTATGTTATCTTTGAGTGAGGCTATTGTGTGTTTCTTCGGGAATATACCTTCCGATTTAAAGGCGTCCAACAGTTTTTAGTGGGGTTTAGGTCAGGTTGAATTGCCGCCTAAGGTAATATTGATATCAAGTTGTAAAGGACATCAGTCGTTCGTCAGGCGGTGTGGCAAGAGCACATCGCGTGCGTATAGGTATATCTTCAAGTAAATTGGTGTACAGCTCACTGTTATCGTTCCTAAACAAATTGGTCTAGAGGATCTTCCACGTTATGCAGACCTAAATTATTACATTATTGGGGATATTTTACTATTTTTTAATGCAGTTCTCCAGGAACAACGTTCGCACGGTCTACGTCGCACAATTTGAATGGTTTCTGTGACTATTTCTAGCCGGCATTCGTCGCTAAGTTAATCTTGTTAAGGAGAAATTCATGCAAAATAGCAGGAGTAACTTTGAATGGAGGACTTTCGGGGGACGTTCATAACTTTTATGTTTATCTTGTTTCAATCACCTTTTTGTGAAGTTCTGATGGAGTTTGACCCTTACTACTCGTTGATTTTTTATTCGCTTTGTCAATTTTGAAGTTTCTTTGCTGTACGGCGGTTTTAGGTATTTTCTGAAAAAGCGTTCAACTGTTCTTTGATATTTTTGGGGCATCATTTAGATGCTTTCGTTTCTCTAGCTGGTTTGCTGCGCGATTGCAAGCGAACCTCATTACCTTACAGCCCGAATGCGCTCAGACATTTCCCCATTTGGGCAGCATTTTTGCCTCCTCGTGCGACCAACGGTGCAATATTTGAATGTGTGCACAATTTTCGCTACTCGAGTATTAGCTGCACCCTCCAATTTTGGGTTATCTTAGAAATGTCCGATTTTTATTTCCCAAAAATAACATTTTTCATTGTTTGTTTGTACAGTTTACCCACTCGAAGTGTTACCTATTCAAACGACTATAATTTTTAGTTTGATAATATTTTTATTGATTCCAATGACAAAATGTATGAAAATAATCAAGAGCTGAAATCCATTCACTTTAAGCTCGATATGCCTTTACCTTGACTACTTAGCCTCAAACGGTCAAAAAAAGGTTGCATGCTGCACGAATGTGACTTGTGGTATTTAGCCCATTCACATGCAATCGCTTTCTTGCCACATCCATACTGGTGTATTTTTAGTCGCACCTTGCTCTCTAAAATGGACCAGATGGAAAAAGTCCATCGGATTTGCAAATGTGGTGAATTCGAAAGCCATTGTGTCGACGAAATGAAGCGTGGAACATGATTTTTAACCACTCTTGGTTAATTCTCGCTTTATGTGACGGCGCCGGGTCTTGTTTGGAACGTCATTCTTTCGAAGCCGAAGTGTTTGTGCCCACGCGGCGGCTCTCAGCACCTTCAAAAATATTTTCACGATAATAAGTCGCATTTGCTTTGACACCAGGCTCGATGAAAACGACTGGAAGCGCCCATCAGCGGTCACGGCAGCCCATACCATCACTTGCGATGGAAATTACTTCGGGTGGCCATTCGTAGGCTTAAATTCTCATCGTCCATTTCGGTCAAAGTAAACACGGTCATTTTGAGAGTTTATGAATTGCTCAATAGGAAATTCTTCTCATCAGAAAACACAATGTTCGGAAATTCGCCGCGTTCGTGCAAGTGTAACAACTCCTTCGCTCTTTCGGTCTAACTTTTTGCTGCGGTGTGATATGTGTCCTTTGGGAACTTGTAAAACTGACCTTTAGCTCATTTTCAACAGTCGTTGCATTGAACTTTGCGAAATTTTCAGCTCTTTAGCCATTTGATTGCCACTTCGACGTGGATTTCGTTCAAGTCGAGCCTTCACCTCGAATATCTCAGGTGATGTTGCTGTTTCTTATGACCACCTCCATGGCGTTTTTGCGATGCTGCCAGTATCATTCATAACGATTTATAGTGCGATACACAAACATTTTGTTCACTTCGAGATGTTTGCTGACGAACAATTGCTGCTTTGTGATTTTCCAGCCAAATATAAAGCAATCACACTATTGCGTTTAAATTCCATCACGTATAACTTTTTTCACACGACACAGACTAAAATGTTTTTGTACGCTTGTAAACAATGGAATGATTTGTTATTGGTGTAAATTTAAGCGCGCTGTCATTAATAGTGTGGTAGTTATAGGCGGTTTGAATTTGGTAACACTTCAGTGGGTAACCTGTATTATAAAGCTTCGGGAACTTTACAAAAATACTAAGCTAAACAAAACTAGGAATCTGTGAATTAACAGTTAAAAACATATGAAAAATCGATTTATTCCATTAATCCTGATATTTGGTTGTGATGAGCCAAGAAATCACAAATATTAATTCCAAATTAAGTAAGCATTTCAATATGATTTTCATATTTAAGTTCCGCTAATTGTAACTAGTATATTTATTTTATATATGACATTCGCGTAATATGTTCAGTATAGTCGTTTCTTTTAAGTCAGGCGTTGAAAAATTCAAATTATTTGCCTGTAAACATGGACAGTAAAGTTATTCAAAATTTTATATTTATTTATATGTTTCTAATGGGTTGTGAAGTGCTGTCTATATGTACATATATAAAAATTTATACATTCAGTGTTTTCAACCCGATTTTAGTTTCCATTTCCACCGCATCGATAATTTCCAACGTTTTCGTTCTGGTGTAGAGGTGGTCGAAGATGCGCCACGCTCCGGAAGGGTTGTCGTCGAAAATTGCGATAAAATTACGCTGATATTATCTCGAAAGATACCGGCATATTCCCGCAACCGTAGCATCGGTCAGGCGATATTCGATTTCAATCCGTACGCCAATTTCAATAAAAAAATTAAATATTAATCGACCGCAAGACTTTTTGACAAAAAGAAGGTATATGGAAGTTAATTTTTTCCCCAATAAAATAAATTTTGTTCCAAAGATTTGTTAGTTAAATTAAAACACGCCTCTATATTATTGATCTATAATAACTCTTATTTCGATATATTTTTAATTTTTGGCAGTAATTTCACACGATTATTTTTTTCTCTACGATAGGTTTTCTTTGGCCGCCTTCACGTTTTTGATGCCGACTTTATAAACAATGTCTATTATTATTAAGAAACATATTACTCTTGTCTGGTTGTGTACATCCATAAATTTTTACCAGCATTTTTAAGTCAAAAGATTGAAATGTTCACATTTATTCAAGAAGTGAGACGCGCCAGCGTGGTGCAGTTTTGGTTGGATTTTGTTTGGCGATTAACACGCCACAACTTTCCTAGAGCGTTTTGTGCAAATCTTTATATCGTTATATTAATTGCTTGTCGGCTGTTGTCATGGCAAAATATTTTTTTCAAATGAATTTAAAAATTATGTCATCACTTCTGCATCAATGCCAAGAGAGGCTGTGTAAGGGGTTTGAAGTATTTTGAAGGTGAGCATTGTAAATATTAATTCGTATTTAATATTTCAATATAAGCCTATGCAGAGAGAACTAATTTGGAATTGTGAAACCATTTTATTATCGAATTCTGACAGAAACCTTTTTTCTTAACTTTAGCAAGTTTGTAGAAAATTTTTCCTGGACCAATAATGAAAATATGCATTTCAATGATCTTCACCTTCGATTCTTATACATCCTTGTTCTGGAATCGTCATAACTTTAATTCATTTCAGATCAGTACTTCTAGAATGTTTTCAACAAGTGAAATTCGAGTGTCTAAAAGCTCTGATGACCGGAGCTATGATGAATCAAGCTACAGCGTCGCCGAATAGCATCAACCGCCTAACATACTACGCTTTACAGCCCTTAGAAATAATACACAATATTTACAAGATGTCTTTTAAATAAAAAATTTTTTTTAAAGGGAAAACCTTAATATATAAATTTTTAAAAAAAAAAAACTTCCCGGGGGTTTAATGTCTTCAAATCTAAAAACAATATAAATTTAAAAACCCAAATATAAATACGGGAAATTTTTAAAAAAAAAAAGTATTAAGAGTGAAAAGGGGTTAGAAAAAATATTAAAATTTAAATTTGGGAACCATTATTAAACATTAATATAAATATCTTTAAAGGGCAAACCCAAAACATGTATTTTGGGAAATACGATTTGTGTCTATTGTTTTTGTGTATGTGTTTTTTTTTTTTGGGTTTTGGGTTCCCTTAAAAAAAAAAATTTTCGAATTTCCGAAAAAAGGGATAATTTTTAAAATTTGTTAAGATGCGAGTTTTATTTCATAAAAAAAACCCTACCAAAAACAGATTGATATTATTATTCATAACATCTCAATAAAAATCCGAAAAAATGGGCCCTCAATACCGACCTGTTTTAAAAATTGTATTCAATGTTACATAGGCGGGGTTTTTTTATATCGGGAGGCAATTTTGTGTTGCCATCTAACCGCTCTAACTTTATCGTGTTGGGTATTTTTAATGCTATACATACTCAGAACGTTTTTTTCATATGAACACTGTTTTTTTGTATACAGTAACCAAAAAAATTCATTTCGACCAAAAATGGGAAATTTAAAACGCGAACTTTTTTGCAGATATTTTTTTTCAACTTTCTGCCCTTAATAACCGGGCAACGACGAAGCCTTTTCATATTTTTTACGGGTGATATTCAATATTGTGTACATTGGGCTGTAAAAGAATTTGTTACGTTGGATCGGGCCCCAATTTTGTCCCAAAGTTTAAAAAAAACTCGTATCGATTTTTTTGAAAATAAATGATAAATTTTCAACACGTTCCCACAGGTTATTAGTGTTAGTGTTTCCAGATGAAATTTTTATTTTCCCTTCCAAAAGATAAATAAAAGTGAAAAGTTTTTTTTTAATTAAAGGGGT